>NC_088217.1:66209823-66509823 GCF_036934945.1 Oncorhynchus masou masou | reverse complement strand
TTTATAATCACATACAGTTGAAGTCGGAAGTTTACATACACTTAGGTTGAAGTCATTACAACTCGTCTTTTCAACCACTACAAATTTCTTGTTAATTAACAAACTATAGTTTTGGCAAGTCGGTTAGGACATCTACATCTAACATCTAGTTTGTGCATGACACAAGTATTTTTTCCAAATATTGTTTACAGACATTATTTCACTTATAATTCACTGTATCACAATTCTAGTGGGTCAGAAATTTACATACACTAAGTTGACTGTGTTTTTAAACAGCTTGGAAAATTCTAGAAAATTATGTCATGGCTTTAGAACATACTGATAGGCTAATGGACATCATTTGAGTCAATTGGAGGTGTAACAGTGGATGTATTTCAAGGCCTACCTTCAAACTCAGTGCCTCTTTTGCTTGACATCATGGGAAAATCAAAAGAAATCAGCCAAGACTTCAGAAAATAAATTGTAGACCTCCAATAGTCTGGCTCCAGAAAATCACATTGTATGATTTTTAAGTAATTCATTTGCATGACATAAGTATTTGATCACCTACCAACCAGTAAGAATTCCGGCTCTCACAAACCTGTTAGTTTTTCTTTAAGAAGCCCTCCAGTTCTTAACTCATTACCTGTATTAACTGCACCTGTTTGAACGTGTTACCTGTATAAAAGACACCTAATCATACACTCAATCAAACAGACTACAACCTCTCCACAATGGCCAAGAGCAGACATCTGTGTAAGGACATCAGGGATACAATTGTAGACCTGCACAAGGCTGGGATGGGCCACAGGACAATAGGCAAGCAGCTTGGTGAGAAGGCAACTGTTGGCGCAATTATTAGAAAATGGAAGAAGTTCAAGATGACGGTCTGGGGCTCCATGATCTCACCTCGTGGGGCATCAATGATCATGAGGAAGGTGAGGAATCAGCCCAGAACTACACGGCAGGACCTGGTCAATGACCTGAAGAGAGCTGGGACCACAGTCTCAAAAAGAACCATTAGTAACACACTACACCGCCATGGATTAAAATCCTGCAGCGCACGCAAGGTTCCCCTGCTCAAGCCAGCACATGTCCAGTCCCGTCTGAAGTTTGCCAATGAACATCTGGAATCCAGGGGAGGAATGGGAGAAGGTCATGTGGTCTGATGAGACAAAAATAGAGCTTTTTGGTCTAAACTCCACTCGCCGTGTTTGGAGGAAGAAGGATGAGTACAACCCCAAGAACACCATCCCAACCGTGAAGCATGGAGGTGGAAACATCATTCTTTGGGATGCTTTTCTGCAAAGGGGACAGGACGACTGCACTGTATTGAGGGGAGGATGGATGGGGCCATGTATCGCGAGATCTTGGCCAACAACCTCCTTCCCTCAGTAAGAGCATTGAAGATGGTGTTCCAGCATGACAACGACCCCGAAACACACAGCCAGGGCAACTAAGGAGTGGCTCCGTAAGAAGCATCTCAAGGTCTTGAAGTGGCCAAGCCAGTGTCCAGACCTGAACCCAATAGAAAATCTTTGGAGGGGGCTGAAAGTCCGTATTGCCCAGCGACAGCCCCGAAACCTGCAGGATCTGGAGAAGGTCTGTATGGAGGAGTGGGCCAAAATCCCTGCTGCAGTGTGTGCAAACCTGGTCAAGAACTACAGGAAACGTATGATCTCTGTAATTGCAAACAAAGGTTTCTGTACCAAATATTAAGTTCTGCTTTTCTGATGTATCAAATACTTATGTCATGCAATAAATGCAAATTAATTACTTAAATCATACGATGTGATTTTCTGGATTTTTGTTTTAGATTCCGTCTCTCACAGTTGAAGTGTACCTATGATAAAAATTACAGACCTCTACATGCTTTGTAAGTAGGAAAACCTGCAAAATTGTCAGGGTATCAAATACTTGTTCTCCCCACTGTACCAGTTCCAATTCTGTCTCCTTGTGACTAAAAAGTGGTGTGCTTTCAATTCATTTTCAGAACCATGAGGATCCTCTTCAGAGTCCAGAGTCGCAGTAGATGGTCCCTTGTCATTGGCACTGCGTTGATGATTGGCGTCCTCAGACTATTGCACGTGAACCACACAGATGGGCCCCGGAACACTTCTCCCTCTGACAAACCACCACAGTCACAGTCCGCTGTGGATGTCTTCAAGTGCTCCCGGAATGACACCGTGAACAACATTTCATCCTCTATTCCACCTACCCACCGCAACTTCCTCGTGTACAAACACTGCAGGACATTCTCCCGCCTGCTGTCTCCGACACCTTGTCAGAATGACCTCTTTCTCCTGCTGGCCGTTAAGTCCACAGCCATCCAGGTTGATCGCAGGTCTGCACTTCGGAACACATGGGGGAAGAAGGGATATGTTCAGGGTAAGAAGGTGAAACTATTGTTCCTAGTAGGTAAATCTTCAGACACAATACAGGGTTACCCGCTGCAGCAGGTACTGGAGTGGGAGAGCAGACAGTTTGGGGATATCCTGCAGTGGGATTTTGACGACAGTTTTTTCAACCTGACCCTAAAGGAGATCCACTTCCTCAAATGGTTCCGCCTGGAGTGCCGCTGGGCACACTATGTGTTCAAAGGGGACGATGATGTTTTTGTTCACACCAGCAATCTGGTGGAATATGTTAAGGACAACAAGCCCTCCGAGCAACTGTATGCTGGGAACATCATGTCTGGCTATCCAGTCCGGGACAAACAAAGTAAATATTTCATACCAGTGGAGATGTACCCCAACAAGCCATATCCTCTATACGCTGGGGGTGGGGGCTACCTGATGTCAAATCAGACTGTGCTGAGTCTGGAAGTGGCAGCGTCCAGCATTGACCTGTTCCCCATTGATGATGTCTTTGTGGGCTTGTGCCTACAGAAGATGAACATCACGCTGACGCACCACTCTGGCTTCAAGACCTTTGGACTCAAACAGGGGGTGACACACTTCAACCCCTGCATTTACAGGGAGCTCATGGTGGTGCACAAACTGAATCCCACGGAGATGTGGACAATGTGGTCTCTACAGCAGGACCCAAAGCTGCAATGCTTTAGATCAAGGATGTGAGACATCTGGCATTGTGTGTGTATATCATGCTGTGCTTATCTGTCTCGCTACCTTAAATTGAGAATTCCTTTCATAGATAAATTATCCTTATGAATGGTCTAAAATAGCATACTTTCCTTTACCCAAACTAATATTTGAATGTATTCTGACATTTGGCTTCCCTTATCCTGTATGTTCAGATCAGCACAGACAGTGTAAGATCCATTTAAGAATACTGCGATGCATCTAGTGCCATTTGACACTTCCGTTGAGGACGTTTGTAGAATGTTTCTAGGATTCTATAAGGTTGGAAAAGAGAGATATTGATGGGAAACTTTTAAAAACAGGTAGAGTGGGTTACAGAGGTATTGTTGGGAAACATTAATCAGGACTGAACTCGGGAACTTGACTTCTCTCGGCGTATGTGACATCGATATTAATCAGAAACCTTTTTTTCAGTACCAAAATTGACTAAAAAGTGCAAGTAGATTAATTTTGGCCGTAAAGTCAGTATCTTCCTAAATAGAGGCATAAGGCTATGTAATAGAATAAGTGGTATATCAATACGTCTTTTGATAGCTTCCAAAATATTTTTTTTGAATGGTGGAGGAGTGCCAAGATCAGAGTATATGAGCGAGTTGAGTGGAAGGAACAAAAATGAATAATTTAGGCTATTTTATTAGCCTTTTATTTCAAGGCTATAGTCTACAAATAAATAAATGATGAAGCATTTGCAAGTCCAACACTCTAGACTGGCAGGAACATTAAGCGCCCAGCATTTTAAACAACATTTTGTTGTATTACATCATTTGAGTCTATAAATTGCGCATATAGGCTGTGACTTACTTATAATGAAATACAAATGAAATGAAAAATTCCTTATTAAATGCCTTTGAATTCACTTTCGAAAACACACGTTTGGCCAGAGTCCGTGGCTTCAGCCTCATGAGATGGTACCTAGAGAGCAGGCCAGCAGTGGAGTATACCCTCTATCTATGCACTTGTAGAGCCACTGGGGATGCTGAACACACTTTGGGCATAGCCACGGGACATAGGGGCGCTGAGGGTACTGCAGCGCCCTCTGAAAAAACAAATACAGGAGTGGTAAAGGCACAGTGCACTACTTTGTGAAACAAATAACAATACAAACAATAATAATACAAATACATTTTTATATTGTGATTTATTTCACAAAAGCAGTGCACTGGGCCTTTACTACTCCTATATGAGGACTGCAGCGCAGGGATACTTTTTTTTCTTTCTCTCAAAGCAGCACCCCCAAACATCTTCCTGCAGCTATGCCTTCAGGACACTGGCCAGGCTGGGCAGGAGTGCAAAGTTGTTTTTTTCTATTGGCAGGCCCAAAGGTTTATAGGCAAAATAACCATATCAAAACGGAAAACTCCGTGAAAGATGTAATATGTCAAGATCAATGATTGCCTATTGTATAGATAAAAGAACAAAAATTAACAAAACATTTAAGAGTTCTGATTTGTTGCTTATAATTACTTTGCTACAATGACACACTTACCGAGCTACCCACCTCATTTCTTTCTGATAGCATACATACACGCTGTAATTTGAAATGTGTTTAAAAGGTTAATTTCACACAAGCTCCTGCACATGTTTTGAAACACATATTTTTTAATATTTTTTTATGTATTTTCTATTTTTGTTACAGATATTTGACATTCAAAACGTTATGTACAGAAACTCATCAGCATCATACCCTCTGTTTCCAATATTTTACATGGTCATTTAAAGATGCAAAATAAGAATGCTAGCAGACAGAGCACAAGAATGCCACGCCACGACGATGAAGGGAAAATTGATGCAAGAAAGCATCAATGCTTAAATGTAGAACTGTTTCCATTGCCGCCAGACAAGAAAAGCCAAACAAGATAGTTTCTTGACACTTGGGGCTCTATTCAATCCGTGTTTGATGTTACAGCGTGATTGAAAGTTAAAGGCAATGTTTCCACATTAGCGGAGACTACGTTCCCGGTAAACGCTGCATAACCGGCCCAATCGTAAATGACCTTTTACATTTCTGTGGCGCAATCTGTAACGCTTCAGCGACTAGATTTGGACTGAAATGAACCAGCAAATGATATGCATAATCATGGTAGCAATTGGGATGGGAAAAGTTTTGAGATAATGGGAAAATGATTAGACCAAAGGTGAGTACACAACACTTCAATTCAAATCTATAAATATATATATAAATATATTGAGGGGGAATAGGCGATGTCGTGCCCTCTTCACAACTGTCTTGGTGTGTTTGGACCATGACAGTTTGTTGGTGATGTAGATACCAAGGAACTTGAAGCTCTCAACCTGCTCCACTACAGCCCCGATGATGAGAATGGGGGCGGGCTCAGTCCTCCTTTTCCTGTAATCCGCAATCATCTCCTTTGTCTTGATCACATTGAGGGAAAGGTTGTTATCCTGGCACCACTCGGCCAGTCTCTGACCTCCTCCCTATAGGCTGTCTCATTGTTGTCTGTGATCAGGCTTACCAATGTGTCATCGGCATATTTAATGATGGTGTTGGAGTCGTGCTTTGCCATGCAGTCATGAGTGAACAGGGGCAAGGCATGCACCCTGAGGGGCCCCTGTTTTGAGGATCAGCGTGGCAGATGTGTTGTTACCTACCCTTACCACCTGGGGGCGGCCCCTCAGGAAGTCCAGCATCCAGTTGCAGAGGGAGGTGTTTAGTCCCAGGGTCCTTAGCTTAGCAACTGACACAAGACCAAATCCAAAATTACACTGTTGATATTATGTGAATTTTACATTTACTGTACTGTTCAGTTGCATTTGTTGATAACGAAATATTCTGGCAACATTCATAACATGAAAATATTCTGGCAACATTCAGTAGCATGATAAGACTATTCCTGGAAAATGTGGGGTAGGTACAACATAAGACAAAACAATTACAAGGGTTTGAGTGAGAGGACAAACTGGTGTTTTCAAAAGACATAGAGTCATCTTAATTTACAGCATTTCCCTCACTCAGACAACAACAACAAAAAATACTAAAGTTGCCCAATACCAGGAGGGATGGGGGCAATTTCTTGTTGCGTGGTGCTGAGGCCCACTTCTTTTTGTGTTTTCTTTTCCTGTACATACTGAATTTTATTATTACTTCATCTGTAATAGGATAAAAATGATCAATTGTAGTTATGTACCTTTTTTTTAATGTTTTGTGGCACAGGTACAACAAGAATATACTGTACATGTGTGAAATAATGAATGTGAAATATGATCTAAACGGAATATAACATTTTGATATTGTACCCGTAGCTCTTCAATGAACAAAAAAAAACTAAATAAAGTCACAAAAAGAATGTCTGCCACTTAAATGTCTGAATATTGAATGTCTGAATACTTTTGAGAGCAATGAGCTATAACTGGGTCGCTACATGAAGAGTGCCTTTTCTGTACCGTTTTGGTATTTTAAGTAGAAATTGTGTACCAATATTTAAATTTTAAAAGCCTATTATATTAAATAAGTGTCGTTTAATGTAGACCACGTGGAATATTCAATACAGTGCATTCAGAAAGTTCAGACCCCTTCCCTTTCTTCACATTTTGTTATTTTATTCTAAAATGTATTCATTTGTTTTTCCCCCTTCATCAATATACACACAATACCCAATAATGACAAAACAAAAAAACGTTTTATTTTTTTATTTAGCAAATGTATTCAAAATAAAAAACAAACACAAAATAAAAAACAGAAACAAGTGTTATGTTTGGGCAAATCCAACACGTCACTGAGTATCACTCTTCACATTTTCAAGCATGGTGGTGGCTGAACCATGTTATGGGTATGCTTGTCATCGGCAAGGACTAGGGAGTTTTGTAGGATGAAAATAAACATAATAAAGCTAAGCACAGGCAAAATAACTATGCACAAAGCCAAGCATCAGCTGGAGTGGTGTAAAGCTCACCGCCATTGGACTCTGGAAACGCCTTCTCTGGAGTGATGAATCACGCATCACCATCTGGCAGTCTGGACAAATCTGGGTTTGGAGGATGCCAGGAGAACACTACCTGCCCCAATGTATAGTGTCAACTGTAAAGTTTGATGGTGGAGAAATAATGGTCTGGGACTACTTTTCGTGGTTTGGGCTGGGCCCCTTAGTTCCAATGATGGGAAATATTAACGCTACAGCATATAATAACATTCTAAACGATTCTGTGCTTCCAACTTTGTTGAGGAAGGCCCTCCCCTGTTTGATTATGACAATGCCCCTGTGCACAAAGCGAGGTCCATATAGAAATGGTTTGTTCGAGATCGGTGTGGAAGAACTTGACTGGCCTCCACAGATCTCTGACTTCAACCCCATCGAACACCTTTGGGATGAATTAGAATGTCGACTGTGCGCCAGGCCTCATCGCCCAACATCAGTGCCCGACCTCATTAATGCTCGTGGCTTGCAGTCGATGTAGCAATGTTAAAATATCTTGTGGAAAGCCTTCACAGAAAAGTGGATGCTGTTATTTCAGCAAAGGGAGGTACCAGCTCCATATTAATGCTCACGATTTTGGAATGAGATGTTCGATGCCATCTAGTGTATTTGTTGGCGCCAGACCCTATTGAGGAGAAGTGAGGATACCGTTTGTGTGTGCATGAGAAGTGAAGCCCATCACAAAAGCCCAGATTCTTCTCTTCCCAGCCACACCTTCCACTCGTCATCAGTGGAATCTCCCTGTTTTGCATTTTCCCAATGTGGTCAATAAGATGGCTTTGATAGTCAGCTGTGTATATACAGTATGTATCCATTTATTTTTCTTGATAGAAGGAATGCAAACTTGCTTTCTTTACGCCATGCTTGTGTGACGGGGTGAGTGACTGGTTGCCGGGAAGTCAGGCGCAGGAGAGCAGAGATTGGTGATAACAGGAGAACTTTAATATACACCCTGGTCCAAAGGCACAGGCGAGGCAGCACAAAGCACAACCATGGTAACATGAACCGGATTAAACAAAACAAACAAACCTAGGTTTGAAACAATCCTAGCGCAAGCCAGCCCGTAGCGTAACACCCTACACAAAGAACAATTCCACACACAGACATGGGGGAAACAGAGGGTAATATACATTTAGTCTGATGAGGGAATGTGAACCAGGTGTGTGGGGAAAACAAGACAAAACAAATGGAAAATGAAAGGTGGAGCGGCGATGGCTAGAAGACCGGTGACGTCGACCGCCGAACGCCGCCCGAACAAGGAGAGGGACCGACTTCAACGGAAGTCATGACAGCTTGTAATCCTTGTAATCCTCGCTCTGACATTTATATTCTGAGTGTAAATACATTACACACGCGCACTGGGTATTAGTTGGGTCGTTCCACCAATTAAATAGCCTACCTTTTGGGTAGTACAACTTTGTAAAAAATAATATGGTGAAAACTCGGGAGAAATGTTGACTCCAAGAACACAGGATGAGATGTTACTATCCTTTTTGCAAGCACTTCCAAGAGTTCATGAACAGTGAGCCTGGTGAAATTTGGGGAGCGCATCGTCAGTAGTGTACCTTTGGTTCCTAAGGTGTTTCAGCCTTTCACACTATACACACTCCCTAAAGGCGGCCAGCGACAGGGTGATCAATCCTACGCTTGCTTTCCATTCCCAATTAGTCATAGGAGTTGCAGCTGGTCTCGCTCTAATGGTGTAGAGCCGCTCTTCGGTGTTTAGCCCCTTTGCGGACAAAGGTCGTCCGTAAGGGGTGTGATGCTGCTGGGGGTGGTAGGGAGTTGGTGGCAGCTCGCTTGTCCTCCAGGGCGGACGCAAGGTTTTTAAGGACTTGGTTGTGACGCCAAGTGTAGCGTCCTTGGGTGAGGCTTGTTTTACACCCTGTGAGAATGTGCCTGAGGTTGGCTGGCATGGAACAGAGGGCACAGTCCAGATCTTCACCATACCATTGATGAAGATTAACTGGTGTTGGAAGGACGTCATATGTTGCTCTGATGGAAAAGCTCAACCGCCTCGCTTCCATGGCCCACAGATCCTTCCAGCGGATCTTCCTCTTCTCCACACTGTCCAATCGAGTCCACTGTCCCTGTTTGGCAAGAGAGACTGCCTTGGCCCACCTTGCAGCCTCCTCCTGATGGCGTACTTCCTGCACTACCATCTTCTGCCGCGCTGATGCAGTGGCCTTACTCCAAGCAGTACGGCTAGTTAGCCCAAGGCATCCTCTCCCTTGCTGAACATGACCCACAATGCCAGCATGTCTGGGGGCTGTTGTTGCCTCCTGGACTGCTTTTCCTGGCCTCCATTTGCACCCAGTTGCCAAGGTTGGCGCGTTGTTGCTCACCACTGGGTCTCGAGATTCATTCAGTGTCATCTGGAGCCTGGTTTTTGCACACTTGAATTCCTCTGTTAGACTGGTGAGGGGCAGCTTGAGGACACCATCTCCATAGAGGCCTATGGTGGTAAGGCATCTGGGAACTCCGAGCCACTTCTTTAAGTAGCCTGTGACTCCTCTTTCCATCTTCTCCACTGTTGAGATTGGAACCTCATACACTGCTAGGGGCCACAACACCCGGGTAGGAGACCAAACTGCAGACACCAAGCCTTTAACATTCCAGGTGTTGTCGATGGACTGTAGGCTACTACTGATGTCTTTGCGCAGCTGTTGCACCTGGTCTTTGTCCTTCAGGCTTGCATCATACCACCTTCCAAGGCTTTTTACCGCCTGCTCAGACACTGTTGGGATTTGGTCATCTCCGATGAAGAATTTCAGGTCAGAGAGTACTCCCTTCACAATCGAGATGCTGCGTGACTTGGATGGTTTAATCTTCATAAGGGCCCAGCTGATGTTCTCCTCAGGTTTTCTGAGCAGTCTCCTGGTGCATGGGACAGTGGTGGTCAATGTTGTAATGTCGTCCATGTAGGCTCTGAGTGGCGGGAGGCGGAAACCAGAGTCGACTCGCTGTCCACCAGCAACCCATTTTGATGATCTGTTGATAACCTCCATTGCCATTATGAATGCCAACGGAGAAATGGTACATCCCGCAATTATACCAACATTCAGGCACTGCCATGAGGTGGTGAACTCTGAGATGGTGAAGCAGAACTGCAGATCCTGGAAATACAACTTCACCAGGGTTGTGATGGTGTCCGGTATGTGGAAAAATCTGAAGGCAGACCAAAGGAGTTCATGGGGCACAGAGCCAAATGCATTGGCGAGGTCGAGGAAGACTACATGGAGGTCCCTTTTCTCCACCTTGGCCATTTGGATCTGGTGCCAGATCATGCTGGAATGTTCCAAGCAGCCAGAGAACCCTGATATTCCTGCTTTCTGTACAGATGTATCGACGTACGCATTCCTTTGCAGGTACTCGGCCATCCTCTGGGCAATGACCCTAAAGAAGATTTTACCCTCGACATTCAGTAAGGAGATTGGGTGCAATTGGCTGATGTTCACTGCATCCTTCTCCTTAGGGATCAGGACCCCGCCTGCCCTACGCCACACTTTGGGTAATATCTTCTTTTGCCAAGCTGTTCTCATAAGCCTCAAGAGGAACCTCAGGACGTCTGGTGCATTCTTATACACTTTGTACGGGACTCCATTTGGCCCCGGGGCTGATGCTGTTCTTGCCCGTCGAACTGTGTTTTCCACCTCTTTCCATGTCGGAGGGCTGGTCTCAATATGATGTTCCGGGGGTTCAATGGGTGGGATATCTGATGGGATGGCCAGATGTTCATGTCGCTTTGAGTCAAAGTTTGTTGTTCTCAGGTGCTCCTCTAGGTCTTTCTTTGCTGTTTTTAGAGCTCCACCTTTTTCCCTCGTGAAGAGACTTTTAAGGAACTTGAAGGGATCTTTATAGAATCGCGTTCTAGTTTGTTCTTTCTTCTTTCTGCATTTCCGTAGGTTCTCTGCTCTACGGAGGGATGCCAACCGGGTTTCGATGTCAGCCTGAAGTGCCTCTATGCCCTCCTTTTCCACTTCCGAGGCCTTCTTCCACTGTTTCTTAAGCTGTCTCCTTTCTTGAACGAGGCGCTTGATTTCTTGTTGCCTCCTGGAAACTGGTGGGGTTGGAACCTTTCTCCCGCCTTTTGCCTCTTGCACTCCAAAGCTTTCTGCCCCGTACTCATAGATGATGTCCCCCATCCTCTCCAACTTCTGCTCCACTGTGCCTCGAAGTTTCTCAAGGGTCAAGGTAAGGTCAGTATTCACTGTTTCCCACAACTTCTTGTCACTGGCGCCAGGCCACTTCACATACGGTCTGTGCCCTGGTTGTCTTCTCTTGACTGCAGGTCTGGGAGGCTGGGTGAGTTCCACTCCTGTTGTTGGTTCCACCTCAGTTGTTACTTCGGTGCTTGAGTTTACATCCTCCATGACAGTGGTACTGATGCACTGCAAACTATGGTTTGCGTCCAGTTGCTGTGCTTCATTCGACTGAATTGATCGCTTTCGCAGAAAGTAATCAATGCGAGGCCTATGTCTCTCTTTAACCAAACACCCCTTCCCCTGGTGGATCCTCAACCCATGGTGTGATGTAACTTTCCTCCAACCACAGACACATACCTGCATCTGTTTGTGGCCTGCTGTTGCAGCGGAACTTGTGACAGTTGCTGTGGTGTTCTCTTGTGCTGTGCTCTCATTACTCGTAGTCGTTTCCGGTCCAGTCGTTACCATGTTGTCAGCCGATGAGTCATCTTCCGTCCCCGCTCTCGCAGACTCGAGGGGTATTCTCGTATGTTGACTTTCTGTAGCTGAAGCGGGTGTTTCCAACATACTGCGAAGCATGGGAAACTACAGAAATGGAAAGCTACCCCATGACTGTCCCAGTGGGGTCTATTCCCTCCTGCCAGCCGTCTCTGTGCCGCCACAAGGACTTTCCCCTGTTGTCAGCTGATCTTTCTCAGCAGTCACTGGACAAGTCCAGATATTCAGATTCCAAGTACACAGGATGAGATGTTACTATCCTTTGTGCAAACACTTCCAAGAGTTCATGAACAGTGAGCCTGGTGAAATTTGGGGAGCGCATCGTCAGTAGTGTACCTTTGGTTCCTAGGGTGTTTCGGCCTTTCACACTATACACCCTCCCCAAAGGCGGCCAGCGACAGAGTGATCAATCCTAGGCTTGCGTCCCATTCCCAATTAGTTATAGGAGTTGCCTTGTCCCATGGGACTATGCATGGCAGGGGCGTCCTCCTCCCTGAGTCAAGCATTGTTGACCGCATACCTCCTGGCACTCTCACTTCGGGGCCCAGCTGGGGTCTTTCCTCTTCTCTTCCAGAGACACTGACTGCTGCCTTCTGCCGCCTCCGATACAGTTTTGATTGCCGAACGCTGGCTCTGGCCCTTAATTCCCATGTCTCTAAGCAGTCTGGTTGTAGATGTTGCCACAAAACCTCTGCAGCCCACCTCCACTGGTCGGACGTCTGTGTTCCAGCCATGATGGAGATAAGTGGGTTAAAATATTCCTAGGAGTCACAGCAGTAAAACTTTTCTGTGAAAATTGCACTTTAGCAAGTCTATAAAAATCGGATTTACAGAGCATTCGTAAAATAGTCAGACCCGTTGACTTTTTCCACATTTTGTTACATTAGACTTATTCTAAAATTGATTAAATTATTTTTCCCCCTCAATCTACACAATGACAATGCAACGTCTTATTTTGTATTGTTTGCTAATGTATTAAATATAAAAGACTGAAATATCACATTTACATAAGTACTCATACCCTTTACTCAGTACTTTGTACCATTGGAAGTGATTGCAGCCTCGAGTCTTCTTGGGTATGACACTACAAGCTTAGCACACTGGTATTTGCAGTGTTTCTCCCATTCTTCTCTGCAGATCCTCTCAAGCTGTCAGGTTGGATGGGGAGCGTTGCTGCACAGCTATTTTCTGGTCTTTTCAGAGATGTTTAATTGGGTTCAAGTCCGGCCTCACTCTGTCAGAGTGACCATGGGGTTCTTGGTCACCTCCCTGACCAATGCCCTTCTCCCCCAATTGCTCAGTTCACTAGGAAGAGTCTTGGTGGTTCCAAACTTCTTTTCATTTAAGAATGATGGCCACTGTGTTCTTAGGGACCTTCAATGCTGCAGACATCTTTTGGTACCCTTCCCCAGATCTGTGCCTCGACACAATCCTGTCTTGGAGCTCTACAGACAATTCCTTCAACCTAATAGCTTGGTTTTTGCTCTGGCATGCACTGTCAACTGTGGGACCTTATACAGACAGGTGTTTTCCTTTCCTAATCATGCCCAATCAATTGAGTTTACCACAGGTGGACTCCAATCAAGTTGTAGAAACATCTCAAGGATGATCAATGGAAAAACTGATCATTGCATTCCGCCACTTTCAATGTCCAGGAAACCATAGGTGGAGAGAAGGCTGCATTTACCCTCGATGGCTACCAGAACTGGAAGAAGGTGACAAGTTCATTCAATACACAACTCTAATGTGGAGCATAAATATGCAATGGCAGCGTGGAATGAGTGGACAATTCAGAAAGAGTGGTTCAACAATATGCAATACTGGAACACTTGCAATACAAGTGATGGACATTCGAAACTAGTTCGAGAGAACAGAGAGTGTATGAGAGCAGGTGTGGTCAGTGCGTTGCACTGCATACCAGGTACCTTCACAGAGAGGAGACATAGAAAACGACATGGCTGTCACACTTGGTGAGTAACCGAAAGGCCTTTTATTTATTGACAGAGTGCGCCTGTCCAGTGGTGGGAACATGATTCAATCGCGCTGATCTGGATGAATCAAGACGCAGCATATTGTCGGCCTACAAGGATTTTTACAATAGAAATATAATCACTAAGATTGTGATGATTGCCAGTTCGTTTTACAAGTGTGTGCACAGTTAACAGGCATGGGTTAAATGCATTGCACTTCTCGTTGTGGCTGCACTTTGGATATTATTCATTTCTGACGTTTTTGTCATTGCATTGTGGTCACCTGTATTAGGCGTATAGCTATTTTGTTTAATATTTGGTCAAATTCAATTAAAAACCACATTTACATCTAATGTGCTGTGTGCCATATCTGATTTTATTGAAAAAGCGAGAACTTCCTTATAGCTCTAAAGTCATGAACATTGACTATCTTCTTAGCACCCGCACGTATTGGTCAAACCCTCCCTTCGCCCCGGGAGAGAGAAAATCCTTGCGCGGTGCCTGGACACACTCCAATCCGTTTCTGAAACAATTGCCCAGACTTTGTAGAGTTTAATAATGCGTAAACCATCTTTATCAATGGGACCAACTCTGAACCTAAAGTATGTCTACTGTATGTATGGGTTGTTTAAGTTGCATCTCATTAAATTCCCAGTATTACTTTTATAAAATATCTAGTAATCTATTATACACACACACAATTTATCAGATTTTCATATCTTCACAGAATCCATATAGAACGTTAGAAATTCTTAGGGACTCACATCCACCAATCCATGTTCACAAACATTCTCCCAGCCGGGGGAAAAAATGGAACTTTCCCAGACACTGCCCTGCCCTGTCATGGGATCCTGAATGGCTCTCTGTCCTCCCAGAAACCACGGAAAAGTCCAGCCTCCCAGAATCTATAGAGTTGCTGCTAACATCCCGCTCTCAATACCACCCCGAGATATTCTATGATGCCTAGTGATGGACGGAACCCCACGATAACATTATAGCAATACTTATTATGCAAATGTCTATATATTATTTCACTTAATCCATTTTTATCACCTGCTGGAATATTTTCTTACTTCAATAGGTGGATTTGGTTTATAGCTTTCACGTATGTGCCTAACTATTTGAAACCATTGCATATCATTAACTTATCTACTAATTGTTAATTCTCTCAGGCTCGCACAGAACCTTAATGATCACCCGCACAGGATTGATCAAATGCTCACACAAAACATAACTAAATAACCATCCACACGGGAATGGTCAGACCACTCACACAGACTTGGTCAGATGTCCACACAGAACATCATTGAAAGATCACCCTCACAGAGTCAACCTACCACGCCCACACAGAATGCTTTGACAAAGATTACCCACACAGGATTTCAAACCCTGTCTATATGAACAGGGAAACCCATAACATTATCAAAATATTACCCAAATATAAACATTTCATTATAATTATAGTTATAATTTTAACTTCACCAAGCCAGATGCCCTCGCAAGGCGTTTCCTGCACTCTAGTTCCTCGTTCAATACCTTAACCTCACCAGTCCAACTGTGATCAAACCCAGAACCACGGATCTGGACTTTTGGTTGCCCGCAACTGGCTGATTAGCAATCATGTCCAAGGATACCTCACTTAAGAACACTCTTATCAACTCAACTCAGTTGCCCCAGCTGTGGCCCTCTTAAGGAAGACCTTGCTCTGAGCATACCCTCAACGGGAGCTTTTATCTTTTTCTTATCTTTATTTTTTCTTATCTTATCATCGCTTATTGACAGATTGTCCACTCCGACATCAATGTTCAATTAATGTCTAATTAGTACTATCAATTCTGTGCACTTTCAAGTTCAAACATTGTAAGAAACCAGTCTCACCCTTAATCCAATTCTGTTCTAAATGATGTATCCATTCAGCTGACGCTCCCAGGCAGGTGGGGATCCGATCTGCTCCGAATAGTGGAGTATGGCTTTCCCCAGCTGCATCTAATGCAACTCCCCGTGCACGGTTAACTTGAATTTCACTGGGAAAAATCAGATAAATGAAGTTCATTCATCGTCGCCAAAATTGTCATGAAATTATTTGAATCAAAATTGAATTACATTTCTTAAAAACAAGTTAACTTTATTATGTAATTACTGAAATAATGGAGTTTGTCAACCACCCTCCCGTAGGTGATTCGTTGAGAGCCCAACCAGCAGGATTAAAAGCCACAGCATTTTATAGCACAGTCCATCCTCCTGGATGTTCATGACAAATCACAGATGATAGAATTTATACAAAAGGTACATTTTGCTCTCATGCAACAGACATCAAGATTTACATGGTGCCAAATATCTGTCTCGAGTTAATTTTCTTCTTGCTTGTACAAAAATACTAATGCATCCTAAGAATACTAAATACTTTCTTTCAAGAAACTGGAGATTGGTTCTCCCTGTTACCGACAGACAGACATTAATCATGGAATGGAATGCTGTTTTATCACCAATCCATTGTAAATCTACTGTCAGTGTTAAATCTCCCAGACACACTTTCAGTCCACACTCAGATGAGTGTTCTAAAACCCCCCTATTTCGATGCAATCACAGTATTATAACATAATCTTGTAATTTCTGTTCTCACAAGTGACACCTCTAGCACTGAGATGCAGTGCCTTAGACCACTGCGCCACTCGGGGGCCCCTTTTCACTCTGTCAATTAGGTTAGTATGGTGAAATCCCTCAGTGGTTTCCTTCCTCGCCGGCAACTGAGTTAGGAAGGACGCCTGTATCTTTGTCGTGACTGGGTGTATTGACACACCATCCAAAGTGTAATATTAATGACTTCACCATGCTTAAATATATTCAATGTCTTTTTTTTACTCATCTACCAATAGGTGTCCTTTATGAAGCATTGGAAAACTTCCCTGGTCTTTGTGTTTGAATCTGTTTTGGAAATTCACTGCTCGACTGAGACCTTACAGATTGAACAGTACAGTTGAAATCAGACGTTTACATACACCTTAGCCAAATACATTTAATTAAGCAGAGTCTTTCATAATTCCTGACTTTTAATCAGAGTAAGAATTCCTTGTTTAAGGTCAGTTAGGCTCACCACTTTATTTTAAGAATATGAATTGTCAGAATAATACTAGAGAATTATTTATTTCAGCTTTTATTTATTCCATCACATTTCCAGTGGGTCAGAAGTTTACATACACTCAATTAGTATTTGGTAGCATTGCCTTTAAATTGTTTAACTTGGGTCAAATGTTTTGGGTTGCCTTCCACAAGCTTCCCACAATAAGTTAAGTGAATTTTGGCCCATTTCTCCTGACAGAGCTGGTGTAACTGAGTCAGGTTTGTAGGCCTCCTTGCTTGCACACGCTTTTTCAGTTCTGCCCACAACTTTTCTTTGGGATTGAGGTCAGGGCTTTGTGATGGCCACTCCAATGCCTTGACTTTGTTGTCCTTAAGCCATTTTGCCACAACTTTGGAAGTATGCTTGGGGTCATTGCCCATTTGCAACCAAGCTTAAATGTCTGACTGATGTCTTGAGATCAGAAATAATCTGTCTGTAAACAATTGTTGGAAAAATTACTTGTGTCATGCACAAAGTAGATGTCCTTACCGACTTGCCAAAAAAATATAGTTTGTTTGTTAACAATAAATTTGTGGAGTGGTTGAAAAACTAGTTTTCATGACTCCAACCAAAGTGTATGTAAACTTCCGATTTCAACTGTATGTGTGGGGTACAGAGATGAGGTATTCGTTAAAAAAACATGTTAAACACTATTATTGCACACAGAGTGAGTCCATGCAACTTAATCCAGGATCAGATCGATCTGGCTGTTTTTGAGGCAGTATATCAGAAAATAATTGGCTAGGATGTCTCAAAAGTTAGCCAAATGTGTAGGTAGAAAACAGAAACTGCTCGGTTTGTCACAACCGCTAATAGCAGATATCAGAGGTTACTCACATAACCGTGATTCTATGAACTAACTGGCACATTCAATAGATTGAAAATGATTGGGGGGGGGGGGTGTGTTTATTGCTGCACATGTATCTAACTTGAAAGTCTTCTTGTCTGAACTGGAGAGGTGGACCCATACACCAGTCACTCGTCATGAACACAGCTGGGTACAGGTGATTCTGGTCTCTCCCGCTGAAGCCTGATTAAAACAACATATTTAGCTATAAGTCTTATGTATTGTGGTTGTTTAGCTCATCCCGAGTTGAGACATTGAAATTAGAAATGGATGTAATTTGCTTTGAATTCATTGCAAATGGCTGTCCACTTTTGTTACAGGCATAAGCTTGGGTATTTTTTATTCACTGCAATAAATGTTTTATTTTATCTTCTGCATTGTTTGATTTTATTCTTTGCTCCAATCCACGCTCATACAGTACATACGATGCTTGAATATTGAGATCCATCCAATGTTTCTGAAGCAACCTCAGGTCATAACCACCTGCACATAGGCTAGTTAAGGATCAATGGGGAAGATTGGAGGTAGATTGGATGTAGAAGCAACATTTCCTGCTGTTTCCTTAGGTGAGGAGCAGTTATCATTGTTTTTTTTAGGTGTTATTTCTTACATTACTAGGCCAGAAAAATGTTTGTGTTATTACATACAACCTGGATGAACTTTTGGATATCAGAGCGGCGGTAACTCACCAGCATTACCAGCATTACGACCAGGAATACGACTTTCCCGAATCGGATCCTTTGTTTGTACCCCCAAGGGTAATTGAACTGATTCCAGAGGCTGACCCAAAACATTGCCTGCATAGAAGAGGTACTCAGAGTGCACTTCTAGTCCAACTCAGGAGGCTGGCACACCACCCACCTCTTCCAAATGTCATGACTCTCCTGTGAGGATCTGAAGGATCAGGTTACAGTGGGTCCGCTCTACAGCACCCTCTCTCTCCCGCAGAGAGGGAGAGGGATGGAGATGAACAGTTTTACAACGGTCGTAAATACCTTGCAGAAACTCTGCCTTTGGGCTCTGCAGGATTGAGGGGAAAGAACCCTTTTGCAACAAAACTTTCTTCCCACCAAAACACCATCATCCAAAAGTGGAGAATAAAACAATATTTCTAATATAAATAATGTTGGAAATGGTGGGGGGGGGACTTAAAGGACAATCATGTCCGAATTCGTTACTAATCTGTGATGTAACTAAGGACAGTAGAACAACAACTGTATCTCTGATTGTGTATATTTCCCAGTTATCAGATTTACATCTAAATGTTGTGGAACTTATATGATTAAATATGAAACTATTTGTGAGAAGATTAAATGTGATCTTAGCCTTCTAAATGAGAATGTTTTTCAAATAAAGTTTATCCAGTCAGTAACCACATGAGCACAGACATTATGCCAAACGTAATGGAACCGGCCTTTTTCCAGAGTGTATAAAACGACGTATGACGGAATTCACATCAGACCAATAGGTGGAGGGTAAGCCGGACGTCACAAATGGTTAGACACCAGTATACGGACAGTAAGCCGGACTTGTAAAATGGTTCGACTTTACAATAGACCAGCGTAACCAACAGCGTGAACTGAAAGGGACAAAATGGTTAGAAACTCTGAAACATTCAGTCTGCAGCTGTTTAAGTACTTTAGTCTAGTAAACTCGACAGAGAACCACCGGGAACAAACACTTCCCCTAAAACCTGTTCACATTTTCAAACAGTCCATTTATATTTTCCAACGTTTGGGTGAGGCTACCTGAGTAGCCTCGTTTCACTGCCAAAAATAAAATTAAACCATCTAGTTTTCAGCAAAATAACAACACAATGGCAAATACAGGTAGCCTAGTCAAATAATGAACATCCAATCACATTAACTCGAAAATGGATAAACGCTTTTTAAAAAGTACGGCCCGTGTCCTTAGAGACACTGACCAGCTCTACTGGTAGTATTGCTACTACCAGCACCTGTTGATGACACAAGTTGTTCTACTTCCACAAGCACATCCAATGCCAGCATCAGAAATTCTACACTGACAGTTGTGAATCTGATGCAGCTGAAGAGCTACTGCCCCCTTACCCAGGAAATCACCGGACACCAGACAGGGACCATCGAAGAGGTGCAAATATGATGAGAACTACATTTATTTGGAGTTCACTTATATTGGGAGTAGTGCCTTTCCTCAGCCACAGTGTGTTATATGTGCAAAAGTACTGTCTCACAACTCGATGAAACCTTAACACATGTACAAACATTTAGAAATAAAACACGCCAATTTGAAAAATAAGCCACAGTGTTAAGGTTTTCGTCCGGTGAAAGAGAGGACCAAAATGCAGCGTGGTTATCTCGATACATCTTTAATAAAGATAATAACGAACAATACAAACCAATAACCGTAAAAAACCTACCCAGCCCTATCTTTTTTTTAATAAAAAATAATTTATTACCTTCAATACCATTCATTCTTTACAACTCATAATTTTCATACATACTCCAATAATGGTATTTTAATGTAACTAAACAACAACCCCAAACAAAACCTCAGGGGAGCATCTTCCCTCCCAGTCACCCTACAAACTACCTTTCCCTATCTCCCCATCCCTAATCTATCCCCTTACAAATCTAAATAACACCCAGCCCTAAACCCCCCCTTCCACCTCTCCCGAGCAGCATGCTGCCCCCACTTCCTCTCCTCCCTCTTCATCCTCCCCCTCAAATCTCCTTCCACTCTCCTCACTATCCCTTCCACCCCCCAATCTCTCCCTGTCTTCACCATGTTCTGCCTGGCTTCCCACAGCCCCCGTTTAAAGAGACTCATGAGAAGCCAGAGCAGAAACCTGTCCCTATCCATCCCTCTTGCTCTCCCTACACCTCTCTCTACCCTGGCCCACGTCAATACAAAATCCCCCCTTACCAAACCTAACAACACCCGTGCCCTAGCCCATACTACTCCTGCAAAGGCACAGTCCCAAAAGACATGGCGCACAGTCTCCTCCCTGCCACAAGAGGATATTGGACAGGTGGGGGATTGCACCAAACTATACCGGTACATGATGGAACGTACCGGCAAGCACTTATGGAGGGTCAACCAATTCAGGTCCTTGAGCCTGTTGTCCAGACCCCGCGCCTACACCCCCTCCCAGACCACTTCCGAGATGCCCACTACAGGCGCCGGACTCCCTGCCTTTCTGACCTCCTCATACAGGTGCCTGTGATCTAAACCTACTCGGGCAACTTCAACCTCAGGGTGCGCACGCAGCCACTTGGCCGCATGACCAAAGTGCCACGGCAGCTGTTCCGCCCGAGGACCCGTGTTAGACCACACCATTACGCTTCTCGCCTGATACGAGAAGAACACCCGCAGGAGGTAACCGGACGGGTGTATCACTGGATGAGCAAGCTCCGTTAACAAGAAAGAAACAAAAATTGCGTCCAGCTTGAGGGGGAAATGTGGTACCCCCCTACCTCCCTCCCCGATGGGACAGAGCATGCGTGCCCTGGCGACCCACTCGCACCTGCCACTCCACATGAACTGAAACACAAGCCTTACTAGAGGCCTCCTCAGACAAGCCGGCAATGGGTAGATGTACGCCAAAAACAAAAGAGACGGCAACACATCCACCTTTAGGACCTGGACTTTGCCCATAAATGACAAATACCTAGCCTTCCACATTGCTAGCTTCCTTTGTACCACTGCGATACGAATGTTCCAGTTTAGCGTCGCTGAGCCGGAGGTCTCAAAATGGACCCCGAGAATCCTCAGGGCCCCCTCACAGAGAGACAACCCCCTGGGCACATCCGTTCTACCGCGCCATCTTCCGAAAAACTTGAGGGAAGACTTTGCATGGTTCAGAACCCCTCCCGACGCTCGGGTGAAATCCTCAAAGATGGCAAGGGACCTTGTCAGGCACGAGTCCTTGCATAGCAGCAAGGAAGTGTCGTCGGCGTACTGCGTCATCTTAACACGCAGCCCACCACTTCCAGGGATCAGCAAGCCTTCCACCCCTGTGTCTGCCCTAATGGCAGTCCCCAGAGGCTCCATGTACAGAACGAAGAGGAGAGCCGAGAGTGGGCACCCCTGCCTGACCCCAGACGAGAGGTCAAAAACGTCACCCAAGTGACTATTTACACTAACTCGGCACCCCGCTCCGACATCCTATGAACTTCTCCCCAAATCCTAATCGACCTAACACTCTGAATAAAAAGGATCTATTCACACGATCAAAGGCTTTCACCTGATCTAGCGCTGCTACCATTAAAGGCAATTCTCTATCTTCAACCCAAGCGATGGAGTCCCTGATTAACTGTAGGTTCCATCTAATAGAGCGGCCCTCTACCCCGCACGTCTGATCCTCATGGACGGCGTAGGGAAGGGCTGTGCGCAACCGGTCTGCTAAAACCTTTGCAAGTAGCTTGTAATCTACACACAGCATGGTCAACGGCCGCCAGTTGCCAAGGTCTGTTACTTCCCCCTTCTTATATAAAGGTAACAGCACACCAACAGCCATTGATCCCCCCGGGACCCCCGTCTCAAGGATGGCCTTCAAGACTTCGAGAACCACTGGTCCAAGTATACCCCAAAACTTGAGATAAAACTCAGCCGACAGCCCGTCCATCCCAGGCACCTTCCCTTTTCCCATCCTCCTAAGAGCGCTCTCAACCTCTTCTAGTGAGATCTGGGCCTCCATCACTTCTCTAATGTCCACCGGCAACCGCCTGGACAAATGTTCTAAAAACACATTTCCCTGCTCTACATCTATTTCCCTTTCCTTAAATAAACCTTGGAAATGATCAGTTGTCACCCTGACCATATCCTCTGGTTCTCTAACTATACTACCATTTTCTTCCCTAACGCCATGCATTACCTTCCTACTCTGTCTGGCCCTAACCGACTTAAAAAACATAGCAGAACAAGTCTCATTGTGTTCTAGAAAGCCACTATGCGCACGCTCCAGGAAAACTCGAGCCTTCCGCTCCTGCAACTCCCTGAGCTGCGCCTTTAGGGTTACGGATCTCTCCCAGTCAAACGACCCGCCGAGGTTGCCTGCCTCGTACTCGAGTTCAATTAACCTTTGGATACGATCCACCTCCCTCCTCTCCTCCCTTGTTTTCCTCTTGCAATACCCTATTATAAAAGCCCTCATCCTCACCTTAACTAATTCCCACCACTCTAACACCCCCTTGCACATGGACCGGAGGCCTTCAAGCCTCCAAAAGAAACCAAAAAACCCGTCAACAAAAGCCTGCTCCTCCAGGACCTCCCTATCTAACTTCCAGTACCCCCTACCAAAGAGGCAGACTGGCGACCCCACCTGCAGGAGCACCCCGTCGTGATCTGAAAAGAAAACAGGCAACAGCCGCCCAGACAACTTACCCAAAGACCTGGGTACAAAAATATAGTCGAGCCCCCTGGAGTTGCGCCATGTAGGACCGGCCATTTTCGGAGTAGTGTGCAGGCCACCATCAACCAGACCATGGCAACCCATTAGCCCGGTGATGGCGCCTGCACTGCTATCCCCCCTATTCCTAAATCTGTATTAAAATCCCCCCCTATCACTAATTTCCTATTTGTGACACACAGGGGCACCAGACAGTCCACCATCTCCTTCCTGTCTGCCACCACCTGTGGCCCATACACCACCACTAATCTAAATTTACAATCCCTTATCGTGACATCCACCCCTATAACCCTCCCCTGCATCACCACAAAAGAACCCTCCACTTTTACCTCCCTGTGCCCACACAAAATCCCTACCCCCGATGAGTGCACCCCCCCCCCCAATACCCCAAACCGACTCCGCCTTGTCCAACTCCATCTTAAACCTACTAACATCCCCTCCGTCCCTCAGGTGAACCTCCTGTAAAAAAAACACAAATCAAACCCCACATCCTCCAAATAACTAAAAACCGCCCTCCTCTTAACAAAATCCCTTAAACCCCTTACATTTAAACTAACAAAAGTAAAATTAGACCCCATGAAATAAAAACATGTAATACACTCAAATACTAAACCCAGACACAAAAAAACAAAAACAGGAGACTCACCCGATGCTCCCCTGCTCCATATCTACCTGTGAAAACACCATTGACATCCCCCCTCTTCCTCCATCTCACCAACCCAGGATGCAGGAATAGTGTTTGGCTCCGGGGTGCCCTGCACCCTGGGTCTACCCCCACACTCCTCCCCAGTGCTGCAGCTGGTTTGGAAAAAAATAGGGGAGGCTGAGTTCCCAAACAAAAAACTCCCAACCTCCTCCTGTACCCAGTCCTGAGTCTTGTTAGGTGTGACCCCACCCACCAGAAGTTGAGGGTCTGGGGAAACCAGCAGCAACCCAGAGGTTTCTCCCACCCCCATCACTCTCTTGACCATCCCCTCCCTCTCATTGTCGGCCAATCGCACCCTCCTCTTCATTCTCTTCTTTGGTGATGGCTGCAGTGGAGAGATACCACCCTCCCCCCCCCGCCAGCTCCTCCACCATATCCCTCATCTCTTCCACCAGGGCACTTTCCCCCCAGTCCACTTGCTCTTCCACCGTCTCCTTCTCCACCACCCCTCCCTCGCTTTCTTCTCTCTCATGCTCCTCCACTCGCTTGCCTTCTTTCGCCGCTTTTCCTGGTTCTCCTACTCCTGTGCCTTCCGTTTCCTTCTCTCTTCCATCCACCGCTTCTTGCTCCTCCTCCTTCCTTGCGGCCTTCCCCTCTGGACCTGTACTCTGGTCATGAGGCGTGCTTCTTCCCCCATCCCCCGCCCCTGCTCCCCCACCAGCCGCAGACGCGTATGACCTCTGATGAGCCGGGCACCCTCGCCACAGGTGTGCTGACGAGCCACACCCGTGGCACGCCTTAGGCTTGTCACAATCCCTCGCCTCGTGCTCCCCAGATCCACAAAATCTGCATTTTCTTGCACTGCACGAGGCGAATATATGGCCGTAGGCCATACAGCGCCTGCAAAATGGAGGCTGACGTGCATAAAACAATGTCCCCCTGTCAGCCCCCAGGGAGAACATAGCAGGAGGATGGAGGTAGCCACCATGTCCCTTTGTGTCCTTCCCGAGGAGGGCCTGGAAACCACTCCTCCCATTCCAAAACCCAAGAGAGTCTTTGAGGTGCCTTGCTGAGGAGACGTTATCCATGTATCTCCCCAGAAACGCCCTCACCTCTTCGTCCTTAACGTATGGGTTGTATATGTTGACACAGTTACAACCTTAAAGTTGTTCTTCGCCAGGCTTGTTATTTCATAGTGGCTCATCGGCCTCTCACCTCCCACTGCTCTTGCCCTTCTCAGGATATCATCGTGTTTTTCCTCTGGATGTAGTGCCACGTCGTATGCTCCCTCCAACAAGTTGCCTTGGAAACAAAACACGTCCTTCACCGTCAGCTTTAGAATCCCCATCAATATTGTCCTTCCAAAAGTTTCCCGTCCTAAAGGCTCCAACTCCTTTTCCTTCCAAGCAAACCGAATCGTGTTGGCCAGCCCAATCCCAGGGACCGACCGTGTTGATGAATTTTGCACCATCTCCAATTTTGCACCATGAATGGCGCACCCGTCTCACGTTCTCTTCTCTTCCAAAACAAGGAAAAAAGAAAAACCAAAGTGACCGAGCCTATTTTTTTTTAAATAAAAAATAATTTAACCGAGCCCATTTTGGTGCAAACAAACACAGAGACAGGAACAATCACCCACAAAACACTCAAAGAATATGGCTGCCTAAATATGGTTCCCAATCAGAGACAACGATAAACACCTGCCTCTGATTGAGAACCACTCTAGGCAACCATAGACTTACCTAGACAACTCTACTATACCACAATCCCGTAACCTACAAAAACCCCAAGACAAAACACACCACATAAATAACCCATGTCACACCCTGGCCTGACCAAAATAATAAAGAAAACACAAAATACTTAGACCAGGGCGTGACACACAGGAGTTTTTTTTTGCGAGAATTAAGGTGACTTTCAAGTAGTAAGACATGTATAAAAACGACAGATACCATTAAATAAGAAGGGGCTAGAAGAGTCTTATATTGTGAGCTATGGAGTGGCTAGGATAGGCAGGCCCCATACTATTGTGGAGGACTTAATTAAAATGAATGCCTGACAGCTTGAAATGCATTTGACACTACAGTGAAAATGGTTAACTTTGTTAAAGGAAGGTCCCTGAACTCTCGTATTTTCTGCACTATGCAATGATATGGGCAGTGTCCCACCCTGACCTTAGTTATCTTTGTTTTCTTTATTATTTGGTTAGGTCAGAGTGTAACAAGGGTGGTTTGTGTAGTTTTTGTATTGTCTAGTGGTTTTTGGTATGTTTATGGGGTTTCTCTAGTCTAGGTGTTTATATGTCTATGGTTGCCTAGATTGGTTCTCAATCAGAGGCAGCTGTTTATCATTGTCTCTGATTGGGGACCATATTTAGGTAGCCGTATTCCTTGAATAGTTTGTGGGTTGTTATTCTATGTTTAATTGCCTGTTCTGCACTAGCCATAGTGCGTCACGGTTTGTTGTTCTGTTCTGTTCTGTTCTGTTCTGTTCTGTTCAGTGTTCTCTCTTTATTTAAAGAGTTATGTTCGCTTACCACGCTACACCTTGGTCTCCTCTTTATGATGACCGTGAAAGGCAGCGACCATGTAACAACCATTTTACAACATACAGAAGTTCGCTGGTTTTCAAGGGGCAAAGTATTGACACATTGTTTTGAATTGAGAGACGAGCTTAAAGTTTTCTTTACTGATCATAATTTTCACTTGTCTGACTGCTTGCAAGATGAATTTCTCACACGACTGGCCGATCTGGGTGATGTTTTTTCTCACCTGAATGATCTGCATCTAGGATCACAGGGACTCCCCTCAACTATATTCAATGTGCGGGACAAAATTGAGGCTATGATTAAGAAGTTGGAGCTCTACTCTGTCTGCACTAACAAGGACAGCACACAGGTCTTTCCATCATTGTATTATTTTTTTCTGTGAAAATTAACTCGGGCTTACGGACAATGTCAAATGTGATATAGTAAAGCACCTGAGTAAGTTGGGTGCGCAATTACGCAGGTGCTTTCCCAAAACTGATAACACAAACAACTGGATTCATTATCCCTTTCATGCCCTGCCTCCAGTCCACTTACCAATATCTGAGCAAGAGAGCCTCATCGAAATTGCAAAAAGCGGTTCTGTGAAAATGTAATTTAATCAGAAGCCATTGCCAGATTTCTGGATAGGGCTGCGCTCAGAGTTTCTTGCCTTGGCAAATTGTGCTGATGCCCTTTGCAACCACGTACCAAGTATGTGAGAGTGGATTCTCGGCCCTTACGAACATGAAAACTAAATACAGGCACAGACTGTGTGTGGAAAATAATTTAAGACTGAGACTAACTCCAATACAACCCTACATTGCAGAGTTATGTGCATACTTTCAAGCACACCCTTCTCATTAACCTGTGGTGAGTTTTTCAGAATTTTCAATTATCAAATTAAGTTTTATATCCAAGATGGCTAAAAAAAGAGGAAAATTATTGATTCTGATGAATTACTCTCCAGACTGATCGAGTGATTTCAACAGAGCGAGACGACAAAGTCATACAATCGTAAATATGTACATTGTATTTCTAAATCCGAATGAGTTGTTGTTGGGGTGCTAAATATCCATATTTATGATGAGTGTATTAATCAACTGTATGTACGATAGATGAAGTCCTTTGTCTCTTCTTATCCTGCACTTTCTTAAATGCCCCTCCTTTTTCATTGTGTAACAAGCCGTCATATCGGGTTAGTCCACAAGGGAATTTTTATTGCATTATGTAGTAATCAATGTGTAACCTATCCTGTGTGTGCTTATTTATTTCTGCATGATTATTTTGTTAGTTAGTAAATACATTATTAAGCCAATTTGTATATCTCTGATTCATCATTTATGCTAGGTTTCGTGCAGATATTCAAGAATTTGCGACATTCAGAATGAGACTGAGGTAAATTAAAATTACTGAATTGACTGTGACTCATGTAAGAGATATTTATCTTTAGAGTTTAGTCAGGAGATAGCATCTTGTTAAATAAACTTTTCCCATGGTGCCCCAAGATTACTACTGTGTTAATTGGTACATGGTTAATGTAATCATCGTAATAATTAAACGTAGTTAATTGATTTGATAAAATAACAGTCAAACACATTAATGATGGTCACGACACAACACAAGTATATTACTCGCTAATTTTACATTTATGTTCAGTCTCTGGATTATAAAGTTGACGAGCTGAGGGTGTGGATTTACTTCCAGAGTGACATCAGGGATTGTAATGTACTATACTCTGTTTCACAGAAACATGGCTCTTGGGACATACTGTCTGAATCTGTATAGCCAGTGGGGTTCTCAGTTCATCGCACAGACAGGAATAAATGTCTCCCCGGGAAGAAGAAGGGCGGTGGTGTATATTTCATGATTAACTACACACGGTGTGATTGTGATAACATACAGGAACTCAAGTCTTTTGTTCATCCAACCTAAAATACCTCACAATCAAATCCCGACCATATTACCTCCCAAGATAACTTTCTTAAGTTATAGTCACAGCCGTGTCTATTCCCCCTCAAGCCGATACCACAACGTCCCTCAAAGAACTTCACTGGACTTTATGCAAACTGGAAACCACATATCCTGAGGCCGCATTTATTATAGCTGGGGATTTTAACAAAGCTAATCTGAGGAAAACGCTACCGAAGTTTTATCAACATATTGACTGCAGTACTTGCGCTGCTAAAACACTTGACCACTACTACTCCAACTTCCGGGATGCCTACAAGGCCCTCCCCCTCCCTCCCTTCGGCAAATCTGATCACAACTCCATTTTGGTCCTCCCTTCCTATAGGCAGAAACTGAAACAGGAAGTACCCGTGCTAAGGATTGTTCAACACTGGTCTGAACAATCGGCATCCACACTTCAAGATTGTTTTGATCGGCCTCCCGGGTGGCGCAGTGGTTAAGGGCGCTGTACCACCAGAGACTCTGGGTTCGCGCCCAGGCTCTGTCGCACAATTTGGCCTAGCGTTGTCCGGGTTAGGGAGGGCTTGTGTTAAGAAGCACTGCGGTTTGGTTGGCTTGTGTATCGGAGGACGCATGTCTTTCAACCTTTGTCTCTCCCGAGCCCGTATGGGAGTTTTAACGATGAGACAAGATAGTAGCTACTAAAAACAATTGGATACCTCGAAATTGGGGAGAAAAAGGGGTAAAAAATGAAATTATAAATTTAAAAAAGATTGTTTTGATCACACGGACTGGGATATGTTCCGGGTAGCCTCTGACAATAACATTGATGAAAATACTGATACGGTGACTGAGTTTATCAGGAAGTGATAGGAGATGTTGTACCCACTGTGACTATTAAAACCTACCCTAATCAGAAACCGTGGATAGATGGCAGCATTCGTGCCAAACTGAAAGTGCAAACCACTGCATTAAACCATGGCAAGGTGACTGGGAATCTGGCAGTGTAGTTTTTCCATCCATAAGGCAATCAAACAGGCAACACGTCAGTATAGAGACAAAGTGGAGTTCCAATTCAATGGCTCAGACACAAGACGTATGTGGCAGGGTCTACAGACAATCACGAACTACAAAAGAAAACCAGCCACGTTGCGGACACTGACATCTTGCTTCCGGACAAGCTAAACACCTTCTTTGCCCGCTTTGAGGATAACACAGTGCCACCAATGCGGCCCACTACCAATGACTGTGGGCTCTCCTTCTCCATAGCTGACGTGAGTAAGACGTTTAAGCTCGTTAACCCTCACAAGGCTGCCGGCCCAGATGGCATCCCTAGCCGCTTCCTCTTGTACAGTGCCTTGCGAAAGTATTCGCCCCCCTTGAACTTTGCGACCTTTTGCCACATTTCAGGCTTCAAACATAAAGATATAAAACTGTATTTTTTTGTGAAGAATCAACAACAAGTGGGACACAATCATGAAGTGGAACAACATTTATTGGATATTTCAAACTTTTTTAACAAATTAAAAACTGAAAAATTGGGCGTGCAAATTATTCAGCCCCTTTACTTTCAGTGCAGCAAACTCTCTCCAGAAGTTCAGTGAGGATCTCTGAATGATCCAATGTTGACCTAAATGACTAATGATCGGTACGGCAACTGCACCGCCCGCAACCGCAGGGCTCTCCAGAGGGTGGTGCGGTCTGGCCAACTCATCACCGGGGGAAAACTACCTGCCCTCCAGGACACCAGCAGCACCCGATGTCACAGGAAGGCCACAAAGATCATCAAAAGACAACAACCCCCCGAGCCCCTGCGTCTTCACCCCGCTATCATCCAGAAAGCGAGGTCAGTACAGGTTCATCAAAGCTTTGGCCCGAGAGACTGAAAATTAGCTTCTATCTCAAGGCCATCAGACTGTTAAAATAGCCATCACTAGCACATTCGGGACTGCTGCCTATTTACATGGACTTGAAATGATTGGCCACTTTAATGAATGGAACACTAGTCACTTTAATAATGTGTACATATTTTGCATTACTCATCCCATACGTATATACTGTATTCTATTGCATTCTACTGTATCTTAGTCTATGCCGCTCTGACATTGCTCATCCATATATTTATATATTCTTAACTCCATTCCTTCACTTAGATTTGTGTGTATTGTTGTAAAATTCTTAGATATTACTTGTTAGATATTACTGCACTGTTGGAAATAGAAACACAAGCATTTCCTTTCACCCGCAAAAACATCTGCTAAACACGTGTTTGTGACCAATAAAATTTGATTGATTTGATTTGAGATAGGGATACTTGATTCTGTTCTGTCTGAAGATGTCACTATTGTACAGACTACTGGGGGGCTACATATATTTAAAAGAAGTATCTGGTACAACCTGACGTATAACATGTGGGCGAGGCTTAAAGTGGAACATAACAAATGAAGAGCTCCATTCATCTGTCAGCCTACTCTTTCCATAAGAGAGAGTAGACATATTATATTGTTTCATGTATTCTCGTCATTGAGATGGGAGACATATTGCATATAGGCCTACGGAAGCCGAGGAGAGACGAAATATTTTGTCTCCGCCCGCGGGAATGGCGACTGAAGAATGTCAGACAGGCGTGAGTGGTAGACATAGAGTGATAGAAAGTCGGAATGTCCTACATATGCCAATGTAACTTTTTCTGCAACGTATTTCAAAACTAAGTATTTCCTTTGCGTAAATCATCCTGGAGTCTCCAAAGGATTCCTGAAGAAGGCACGCAGAACAGAGGCAAGTTTTTAAACCATGGCCTGAAATTATGAGCAAATCAGCCTATACAGTCGAACTCACATGCAAGTTTTTTCCAACAAAACGATACGGTTTTTTTCTTAGATTATTTAATGTGGTATAATTAAGTTATTAGTTATTACAATGTCACATCAACTGCCGTAGGCTATTTTGTGCTACGAAATGGACATTCTATAAAATGTTATTGCTTTAGTTTAGCCTATTTTAATTGCTTTGGTATCAGCTGGAGGCAGTGGCATTTTGACAAATTATTCTAATCATCATCAGTGGGGCAATGCGTGAGTATAAAGTCGTGGTCCTCGGCAGCGGAGGTGTCGGCAAGTCTGCTCTCACCGTGCAATTTGTGACCGGGACCTTCATAGAGAAGTATGACCCGACAATTGAAGATTTTTATCGAAAGGAGATCGAGGTGGATTCCTCCCCGTCGGTGCTGGAGATTCTGGACACTGCTGGGACAGAGCAGTTTGCTTCTATGAGAGACCTTTACATCAAGAACGGCCAGGGCTTCATACTAGTCTACAGTCTGGTCAACCAACAGAGTTTCCAAGACATCAAGCCAATGAGAGATCAGATCATCAGAGTTAAAAGGTGATTTCTGAGTTTGATATTAATTCCCTGACTGTGTCACTAGATTGAAAGTTAATTTGGAACACGATCAGGGTCATGGCCAATGGCCCTATTGAAATCAATGAATATAGGCTATATTCTAGAAAATTCTAATGGTCTAGTAATTACTCTAGTTTATTCCACTACTAATTGCAAATTAGTATGTGTGTGTGCACGGGTGTGTGTGATTTTGTTTCCTTTGGATCGATAATACTTGAGTAGGGCTGGGCTCACATCTGCTTAGTTTTATCTTGGACATGAAAGCAAATAAGCTTCCTGTTCTTTGAGGAGATATTATCTGATTCATCCAGGTCATGTGTTAGTCATGAAAGTCCAGCTGTGCTTCACCTGTACTCTATTGCCCAGAAGTCCTATGGTTTGATGTTGGACTTCTCGCTAGATGGAGAACCCATATGAAACCTGAACAGGTCAGAGCATAGGCCATCATTCAGATTGTCCCACATACAGTTCCTTCAGAAAGTATTCACACCATTTGACTTTTTCCACATTTTATTGTGTTACAAAGTGTGATTCAAATTTATTAAATTGTCTTTTTTGGGGGGTCAATTATCTACACAAAGTACGCTGAAATGTCAAAGTGGAAGTATTTGTTTTTATTAAAAAACATGTATAAATGAAAAACAAAAACACAAATATATCTTGATTAGATAAGTATACACCCCCCTGAGTCATTACATGTTAGAATTTGGCTTTATGTTTTAGGTTATTCTCCTGCTGGAAGGTGAATTCAACTCCCAGTGTCTTTTGGAAAGCAGACTGAACCAGGTTTTCCTCTAGGATTTTGCCTATGACAAGCATACCCATACCACAATGCAGCCATCACCATGCTCGAAAATATGAAGAGTGTTACTCAGTGATGTGTTTGGATTCGCCCCAAATGTAAGGCTTTTATTTAGGACAAAATGTAAATGTCTTTGCCACATTCTTTATTTTAGTACCTGGTTGCAAACAGGATGCATGTTTTTGAAAATGTTTATTCTGAACAGGCTTCCTTCTTTTCACTCTGTCATTTAGGTTAGTATTATGGAGTAACTACAAGGATGTTGTTCCATTCTCAGTTTTCTACTATCACAGCCATTAAGCTCTGTAAAATCACCATCGGCCTCATGGTAAAATCCCTGTGCCGTTTCCTTCCCTGTATCTTTGTAGTGACTGGGTGTTTTAATACACCATCCAAAGCCTAATTAATAACTTCACCATGCTCAAAGGGATATTCAGTGTCTGTATTTATTCCTTTTTTTAAACCCATCTACCAATCGGTGTCCTTCTTTGCGAGGCATCTGGAAAACGGATTATCTTTACGTCTGACCTTATTTGGTCTTGTCATAACAAAGGTGTTAAATACTTATTGACTCAAGACATTTTAGCTTTTCATTTTTTTAATATGTAAAAAAATTCTAAAAACTAAATTTCACTTTGAAATTATTGGATATTATCTGTGTAGAACAGTGACACAAAATCAAAATTTAAAATTCAGCCTGTAACACAACAAAGTGTGGAAAAAGTCAAAGGGTGTGAATACTTTCTGAAGGCTCTGTAGGTCATCTCCATACCAATGCTGGTCCAGAATACCATACTGGTCCAGAGTAGCATTTTCCCTCCTCCCTGGCAACTCATTTAGGAAGTACTGTATCTTTGTAACCAGAGATGTTAGACACGATGGTTTAGAGAAAAGCCCAGGAAAAACTCTAGGTCCTAGGTAATGGCAATAACGTGTCCTGCTCAGATCACATGGTCAAGAAAAACTCTAGGTCCTAGGTATTGGCAATAACTTGTCCTGCTCAGATCACATGGTCAAGAAAAACTCAAGTCCCCTACTCAAAGTTTCACTCTGTTAGTTGGAACAAGTGAGACGATGAAGTGGCAAATGCAAATCAGATGCCTGTTTCACACTATAGGGCCGACCCAAAGTGAACCATACTTTACTGGCCATCCCAGTACAGCTGGGGTTGGTTTTGCTTGGTTTAGCTTCTATTTTCCAGCCTGTCATTACTAAGATGCATAGTACTCCTCCATGGTAAAATGTCCCCTGGATACAGATCTAGGATCAGCTTCCCCTCCCACAGACCTAACCTTAACCATTAGTGGGGAAAATGCTAAACTGAACCAAGATCAGCATCTAGGGGAAACTTCACTCTACACCCATTAGCTAACTCCAGAAAGTGGCTTTACAGTACTTTTACTGCCTCGCAAAACCCATTATTGCTGAGCCAGCGAGCAGAAGTGCACTATATCCTCACTCACCACAACTCGGGATTGTGTGTGATTTGGAAGCCAAAGAAACATCAGGTCTCCATTAGTGAGAAGGCACATAACCTAAAGCCACGTTTGACTCCTAGCAGCGGAATCCTCAGAACTAGGGGGATCCAAGAGTGAGGTAATTTGGGCTCTGTGTGTGTGTGTGTGTGTACCTTCAACTCTTGCTGCAGCACCCCACAAAATAACCAAATAAATTACTGTATCGTGTATATTGTTGTTTCGTAAATCCAACCTGGGTGTGTTCCAACTTGATCTTAACGTTTTCCTCACATGAATGTGAAGGATATTGAGTCGATCGACCTAGAAGCTGTGTTTTCAAAGCACTTTCAGATGGATTTCACGCTGCACTGATGCTGTGTTTAATAGCAAGAGAGGAACAACACAGGCTGTTAAGTGTAGTCATTTGTGCAATGAGGTGTGGTCTCAAACTACACTTCTAAGGAGGGATGTGTGACTGAAGTTCTGACGTTTAACCCACGTCCTGGCTCACCGTGGTGGTGGTGTTCATTAGGCACACCGTAACAAAATGCTTGGTACCCACAGGGTCCTGCATGGCTCAGGTGGTAAAGCATGGAGCTTGCAACACCAGGGTTGTGGGTTCGATTCCCATGGGGGACCAGAATGAAAATGTATGCACTCTAAACACTGTAAGTCTATCTGGATACATTTTTTTCTAAGAAGACACAAAAATGGGTATTGGTCAGCATGATTTAGAGAACATAAACATAGGCTATGAAATGGAATACAAACCAATACTTGTAGCTATGTTTTAGAAGTACTGGGACTCAATTTGAAAAGTATCACAAATAGCCTGTTTTTGACCATGTAGACCCATTTATTAGGCCTCATTCCCTGGTTTGCCATAGAGCTTTAAAGTTCCAGGAAGGAACATTATTTAGTTCAAGTTACTGTTATGGTTCATGTTGAATTCACTGATTTGCCCTATTTTATTTTTGTTGTCAAAAACTATATGTGGCCTTTTGTTGTGTTGTGTTAAGTTTTTGTAAGTTTATAAGCTTATAAGTATAGGTTTATAAGCACACAGCCCAGCAGCGGCAGCACAGTGTGGGAATCCCATCATCACAGCATCTCTTGGGACTCCGCATCCATTTTGTTATTATTTTCCCTAGCTCTCCCTCAGTACGCCAAAGGAACATCTATCTAAGTACTGTATGTTAGCTTAGCCACCATAAGGCTACAGGATTGGGAAAGACACAATCTGGGATTTTCTTCAAGAATCAATGGAGAAATATATCATTAAAGATCCAATGCAACCATTTCTATCTCAATAATCTCAAACCATTTCTGGGTAAAAAAAAATTTTTTTTAAATTTAAATGATCAAAAATAAACAAAAATAGCTTCGTAGTAAAAAAGCAATTTAAGGAAGAATTTTGACTGTCTGGGATAGGTCTGAGTGAGTGACCTAATTGGGAGGAGCCTAATGGGAGGGATATGTAACCTGAAAACTAGCTGTTATTGGCAGAAAGGTTCAACTCTAATTTGTTATCGATCTATTAACTTGATGTTGCCAGGCAAGCCAAAACTGCATCCATGCAAAAACATTTCAGGCAGCCTTTTAAACAGCTCTTACACTAAAAAATGTATTATCATCATTGTTACAGTTTCAAAGAATTAGTCCAACATCATAGTGTGGAAATATATATACAGTATATATATAAAACACCGAAAATGCATGTATTACAATGCACTGCCCCATTAATTTGAATGACCAAACATTTCCTGCAAATGTCTTGCCTGTAAAAAAAATTAATTAAAGGTGCAATGAAACAATGAAACAACAGCAGCTCAGGGCTTGGGGGGGGGGGGGCATCGTGCTGGAGAGGGCGCATGCTCCGCAGTCATTAGTGTAATTGCACTGTGCATTAGGAAGCTGGTGTCGGTGTGCTGGATAAGGGAGCAGGCTGACGCTCCTTCAGGCGAAACGAAGAATGGAAATACCTTTTCAAAAAAACACAGCGGTTTTCTTGTTGTGTCTTTGGTTAGACCAGGGAAAACAGTCTCAGACACAGCCTGCAGCCAGAAAGCGTCATGATCAGTTAGTTGAAAGTGCTCCCTTAGTGCAACATTTGCTTGCAGATCAATCGGTTCCATCTGTAGAGATCCAGCACGTGCCCACTTGAAGGTCTGTGTCACCTCCTTTGAAAAGTCCCCTGACGTCTGTGACGAGGAATGGATTCTCAATTAGAAGAAGGAGCTGCTGTCCAAGGCTGAAGCTGTCAATGCGATTTCCAAAGTTTCCAATCAGCTTATCTATGAAGTCAGCATGAGGAGGAACATCTCTCTCACCCTTAATCTGTTCCTGCACTTTTGGGAAGTGCACACAGTCTCCTTGAAGATCTTCCTTGAATACTTCCAGTTTCCTCTGGAAGGAGCGGACAGATGTCATCAAATCACAAACGGAATTGTTCTTGCCCTGTTGGTTCACGTTGAGCTCGTTAAGGTGTGATGTTTACCAAAAAAGCAACAATATCCATTTTGCTCTCGTCTTGCAAAAAAAGTGAAAACTGTGTTGCCTTCTGACTCCTGAGCTGTACTAGGAAAGCTGTCATTTCCTTTCAAATGGACCAAAAGCGTTCCAACATCCTGCCTTTACTGAGCCATCTTACGTTGTTGTGCAGCAGTAGGCCATTTGCCTACAGCTGCACGTCTTTCAGGAATTCAGCAGGCGATGTTGATGAGATGAGGACGCCCTGAGGAAGTGGATGAGTTTCATTATATCCATCACTTCAGCATGCCCTTCGGACAGATGGGCGCACGGGACGGACTGATGAATGACGCGGTGGTAGACTGTGAGATCAGGGTTGTCCTCGTTCAGCCGGACCACAGCTCCTCTCTCTTCCTGTCATGGCAGGGGCCCCGTCTGAGGTGATAGAGACCACTTGTTTTTAGATCTATCCCCCTCTTTCTCAGCATCACCTTTATGGCCATGTATATGTCTTTTTCCTCTTGTATGCGTCTCGAGTGGTGTTACACCTAGCAGGTCTTCACAGAATTCCTTCTTTCTCTGTGTGGTAAAATCTAACACACACCAGAAGCCGGGCCTTATCACTCACCTCGGTAGATTCATCAAGAGCTAGTGCTATGCATGGTGGACTCTGAATAGCTTCATCACGCTGTGTTACTACATCCTGTTTTAGTATTTCACTCTTTCTTGCCGTTGTTGGACGTGACATTGGGATTTGCTTGATCTTCTCACACAGCTCGCCTTTTTTGTTTACCGTCAAGTAAAGTTTCAGCAACAGCTTTCACGCACTCGTTCACCACGCCCCCGTCAATAAATGGCTTTTGGTGTTGATCCAAAATCCAAGCAATTTTTTTTGTGAACATTCGTTTGCACGTTGTTGGGCAGTGAAGGCATGGGAGAGGACTCTGGTGGACTGATCATACTGGGCTTTGAGTTTGTTTATTTTTGCGTGCCCTCACCTCAGACTGCTGTGGATATGTTTGCTCAAAATATCTGTGCTTTGTTTCGTAGCGGCGCTTCATGTTGGCACTTTTTATTAGCGCCACGGTCTCTGAACATACTCTGCCCGATAAAGGCATATTTCTCAGTCCACTCCTCTTTGAAAGCTTGATTTTCTGTATAGACTATCCTGACTTTTGCGCACGCCATTGTATAAGTTCTCCTCGCGCTTCCGCTTTTGCATCTCTCGCTGTCTCTCTCTAACAACATCAGTCTCCTAACATGCATTGTAAAAATTCGCTGTGATTGGCTGAGTTTCGTGAAGTGATTTAAATAGCGCACGTGACTGGACAACACACAGTAGTACGGGGCGCTGTCGGGGACCTTCCCAAGTATGTGTAAATTGAAAAAAAAGGATTGCTTCATCAGTATTTAATTTAACATAATTGCAAAAGTGTTTTCTAATGAACAATTAGCCTTTTAAAATGATAAACTTGGATTAGCTAACACAACGTGCCATTGGAACACAGGAGTGATGGTTGCTGATAATGGGCCTTTGTACACTTATGTAGATATTCCATTAATTTTCCAGCGACAATAGTCATTTGCAACATTAACAATGTCTACACTGTAATTCTGATCAATTTGATGTTATTTTAAAGGACAAAAAATGTGCTTTTCTTTAAAAAACAAGGACATTTCTAAGTGACCCCAAACTTGTGAACGGCAGTGTATGTAAAGGAGATATGTCTGTATTTCATTTTCAATACTTTTGCAAATAGCTTTGCTTTGTCATTATGGGGTCTTGTCTGTCGACGGGTGAGAAAAAAATATATTGAATCAATTTAGAATTCAGGCTGTAACACAACAAAATGTGGAATAAGTAAAGGGGGAAGAATACTTTCTGAAGGCACTGTTTCTGGGTTATTAAACTTGGACTTGGAATTCAATCAAATCTGCACTGCAAGAAACCCAAAGTGTGGAAAACATCACATTTAACGCCCGCTTGGAGGATAACACAGTGCCACCAACGCGGCCCGCTCCCAAGGACTGTGGGCTCTCGTTCTCCGTGGCCGACCTAAGTAAGAGATTAAAGCATTTTAACCCTCGGAAGGCTGCAGGAGTGTTTACGGACATATTCAATCTCTCCCTATCCAAGTCTGCTGTCACCAATTGCTTCAAGATGTCCACCATTGTTCCTGTCCCAAGAAAGCAAAGGTAACTGAACTAAATGACTATTGCCCTGTAGGTCTCACTTCTGTCATCATGAAGTGCTTTGAGAGGCTAGTTAAGGATCATATCACCTGCACCTTACCTGACACCCTAGACCCACTCAATTTGCATACCGCCCCGCCCCAATAGATTCACAGATGGTGCAATCGCCCTCGCACTGCACACTGCCCTATCCCATCTAGACAAGAGGCATATCTATATAAGAATGCTGTTCATAGACTATAGCTCAGCCTTCAAAACCATAGTACCCTCCAGCTCATCATTAAGCTCGGGGCCCTAGGTCTGAACGCCGCCCTGTTCAACCGGGTCCTGGACTTCCTGACTGGGCGCCCCAGTTGGTGAATATAGGAAACAACACCTCCACTATGCTGATCCACAACACAGTGGCACAAGTCTTTTTTCTTACATTTTAGTCATTTAGCAGACAATCTTATCCAGAGAAATTAGGGCTTTGCTCAAGGGACAATTGACAGATTGTTCACCTAGTTGGCTTGGGTACTCAAACCAGCAATATTTTCAGTTACTGGCCCAACACTCTTAACCCGCTAGGCTACCTGCTTCCCATGGAGTCATGGAAACGGCCTAGGACTCTGGAAAATCACTGTCATAGCAGCAGTGCCCAAGGCAATGGGAATCTGTCACTGGATCAGTATTGTTCAGAAGAGAGGCTCGAGGCCAGAGCAATGTAACATTAGTGATAATGGCAGGATCCCCTACAAGGCCAGAGGAGGCCTGGAAGAGAACTGCCAAAATCAAGCCATTATGAGTGCTATAAATAATCATAATCATAATAATAATCATAATTAATACATTTTGGGGTATTTTTTATTGTTTATGGACTGGCACAGCTGGAAGGTTGAGAGGAACCTACAGTAACAGTAAAAAAGTTTGGACAAACCAACTCATTCAAGGGTTTTTCTTTATTTGTACTATTTCTATATTGTACAACAAAAGTGAAGACATCAAAACCATTAAATAACACATATGGAACCATGTAGTAACCAAAAAAGTGTTAAACAAATGTTTATATTTGACATTCTTCAAAGTAGCCACCCTTTGCCTTAATGACAGCTTTGCGGACTCTTGGCATTCTCTCAACCAGCTTCACCTGGAATGCTTTTCCAACTGTCTTGAAGGAGTTCCCACATATGCTGACCACTTGTTGGCTGCTTTTCCTTCACTCTGCGGTCCGACTCATCCCAAACCATCTCATTTCGGGTTGAGGTCAGATGATTGTGGAGGCCAGGTCATCTGATGCAGCATTCCCTCACTCTCCTTCTTGGTCAAATAGCCCTTACACAGCTTGGAGGTGTGTTGGGTCATTGTCCTGTTGAAATACCAAGCCATGATGTCGAAGGAATTGTCGGTAGAGCTCCGAGACAGGATTGTGTCGAGGCACAGATCTGGGGAAGGGTACCAAAAAATGTCAGCAGCATTGAATGTTCCCAAGAACACATTGGCCTCCATCATTCTTAAACGGAAGAAGTTTTGAACCACCAAAACTCTTCCTAGAGCTGGCCAACTGGTCAGTTTTGCATTTCCCCCACTAATGGTTAAGGTTAGGTTTGGGGGAGCGGAAACTGATCCTAGATCTGTACATAATAGCTGATATGGAATCAAAGTATTGTTGTGCAGAATGTAACTGGTTTGTGCCCAGTGAGGGACAGGGACTGAACCTACTCTGTTACAACAGCACATACCCAAGACGACTCAAGGCTGTAATCACTGCCAGGTTCTTCAACAAAGTACTGAGTAAAGGGTCTGAATACTTCTGTAAATGTGATATTTCAATGTATTTGTTAGAAATTTGAACAAGAATTCAAACCTGTTTTTTGCTTTGTCTTTATGGGGTATTGTGTGTCGATTGATGAGGAAAACAAACAATTTAATCCATTTTAGAATAAGGCTGTAAAGTAACAAAATATGGAAAATGTCAAGGGGTCTGAATACTTTACCGAATGCACTGTATCTCTCGCTCTCTATTCTGTATCTCTATTCTGTACATTGCTTTAATAAATACAGAGATGCATACAGATATACTGTATCTCCCCCATCTCTCTTTATCTCTCTCTCCCTCCTTCCTAGGTATGAGAGTGTGCCGGTGATCCTTGTGGGGAATAAGGTGGACCAGGAGGGAGAGAGGGAGGTGTCTTGTGGAGAGGGCCAGGCTTTGGCCGAGGACTGGGGCTGTCCTTTCCTGGAGACCTCGGCGAAGAGCAAGACCATGGTGGACGAGCTTTTCACTGAAATCGTCCGACTGATGGACTCCTCCTCGCTGCCCGACCGAGCGGAACCCTGCTGCGACTTAGCCTGCAGTATACAGTAGCTCGTGGGGAGGCGGGTCTGTGAGAGGGTGGCGGACAGGGGGCTGAACAAATAGGCGCACAGCTGCTCGGTTTGCAGTATTTACCAACTCCAGGGGGGAGTTGGACAATACCGCCCCCAATGTTTGTGATGGTGAGCTATCGAAGTCTTCAGGTCTCAGGCAAGGTTACTCTTCATGCGACAGTGGTAAACAGAATTCCCTCCGTTACACATTCGCCAGAGAAGCATTTGGAAACAGGGGTGAAAGAAAACAGATCGACATTGTAAGCCTACATCGTGTGTTGACTCAAAAGGATGGGGCAGAGCATGGGACACTATTGAGTACGTAGAATCAAACTCACCAAGACCGAAGGACGGACAGACAGACAGACAGACAGAAAGACAGTCTAAGGGCTCTATTAAATCTGTATCGCAAAAGTTTAGCCTTACAGCGTGATAGAAATTTAAAGGCAATTTTCCGGTGTTAGCGGAGACTGCATTTACGGTAAAACACTGTATACTGTATGTCGGACTCAATTGGAATTTACATTTCTATTGTGCAATCTGTAATGTTTCACATAGTTTAGCTTGGCCGTTGTCTGTGCATCTCGGTTGCCATACACAACAAATTGTTTGCCTTGTTACCTGAGGTTCGTGGTTGACTACACATGTTTTTAATGTGTACAGTTACATTTAATCTCCCACTTCGGTTTTATTTTGCACCTCAATATATACATTTTCAACAAACGTGGAAAAAGAGTCAAATGTATTCAATGACATTTGTACAATTATTAATAGGCTATAATACAAATATCAGTATCATACAGATGTAGGATCTTCATTTGATGAGAATTTTCCTGCACAGTCGGAAATGCAAACATGTAGTGTATAAGGTTTAAAAAGGCTTCCGAGTTTTTACATTTCCACTTCAAAATTTCAGACTTGATTTGCCCTAATGTAAAATGTATCAACCCCTACATAAAAAATGTATCAACCCCTACATAAAAAATGTAATTAATTATTATCCACTTAATAATTCACATTTCCTGCTGCTGCTGTAGCAAACTGGCTCAAATGAAAATCATACATGTGTAAACGATATAAATTATATACGTGTGTTAGTTATTAGATCATCAGGTTTTTATGAAACTCTAGACTTTGAACATGACTTCCCACATCACATTATACAGCATCATCAATGCTCTTACTGGGGGAAGGAGGTTGTTGGCCAAGATCTCGCGATACATGGCCCCATCCATCCTCCCCTCAATACGGTGCAGTCGTCCTGTCCCCTTTGCAGAAAAGCATCCCCAAAGAATTATGTTTCCACCTCCATGCTTCACGGTTGGGTTGGTGTTCTTGGGGTTATACACATCCTTTTTCCTCCAAACACAGAGAGTGGTGTTTAGACCAAAAAGCTCTATTTTTGTCTCACCAGACCACATGACCTTCTCCCATTCCTCTGGATCATCCAGATGGTTATTGGAAAACTTCAGACGGGCCTGGACATGCGCTGGCTTGAGCAGGGGGACCTTGCGTGTGCTGCAGGATTTTAATCCATGACGGCGTAGTGTGTTACTGATGGTTTTCTTTGAGACTGTGGTCCCAGCTCTCTTCAGGTCATTGACCAGGTCCTGTCGTGTAGTTCTGGGCTGATCCCTTACCTTCCTCATGATCATTGATGCCCCACGAGGTGAGATCTTGCATGGAGCCCCAGACCGAGGGTGATTGACCGCCATCTTGAACTTCTTCCATTTTCTAATAATTGCGCCAACAGTTGTTGCCTTCTCACCAAGCTGCTTGCCTATTGTCCTGTAGCCCATCCCAGCCTTGTGCATGTCTACAATTTTAACCCTGATTTCCTTACACAACTCTCTGGTCTTGGCCATCATGGAGAGGTTGGAGTCTGTTTGATTGAGTGTGTGGTCAGGTGTCTTTTATACAGGTAACGAGTTCAAACAGGTGCAGTTAATACAGGTAATGAGTGGAGAACAGGGGGGCTTCTTAAAGAAAAACTATCAGGTCTGTGAGAGCCGGAATTCTTACTGGTTGGTAGGTGATCAAATACTTATGTCATGCGATAAAATGCAAATTAATTACTTAAAAATCATACAATGTGATTTTCTGGATTTTTGTTTTAGATTCCGTCTCTCACAGTTGAAGTGTACCTATGATAAAAAAAATTACAGACCTCTACTTGCTTTGTAAGTAGGAAAACCTGCAAAATCGGCAGTGTATCAAATACTTGTTCTCCCCACTGTATATATTTATAACCCAACCCTGATCTGTACTTCTCTACAACTTTGTCCTTGACCTGTTTGGAGAGCTCCTTGGTCTTCATGGTGCCACTTGCTTGGTGGTGCCTCTTGGTTAATGGTGTTGCAGAGTCTGGGGCCTTTCAGAACAGGTGTATATTTACTGAGATCATGTAACACTTAGATTGTACACAGGTGGACTTTATTTAACTAATTATATGACTTCTGAAGGTAATTGGTTGCACCAGATATTTTTTAGGGGCTTCATAGCAAAGGGGGTGAATACACTTTTCCGTTTTATTTTTTTTAAACATTTTTTGAAACAAGTCCTTTTTTCCATTTCACTTCAACAATTTGGACTATTTTGGACACTCAATGGTGGTCAGGAAAACCGTCAGGATGAAGAGCAGGATAGCGATCCAGGGAAAGGGAAACGGCCAGATGGTTGGTGAAGGCCACAGCCCGGGCAAAGAAACTTTTCAGGTGTGGGAGGTTTTGGTCATGATTGACCTGAACCGCCTGCTAGGGGTTCATTTTTGGAGGAGGGGGTGACCAGGGTGGGAGGGGTTGGCAATCTTTCCTGAACTCTTCCTTGCCCCAGAGTCGTGCAGGACCTTGATGGAGGGCAGGTGGCAGACATGACCCTGTCTGCAGACTGGACAATGCGTTGCAGTTTGCCCTTGCAGCAGGTAGACGCAGACCCAAACCAGACGGTGATGAAGGCAGTAAGGAAGACTCAACAATTAATGCATAAAACCGGATCATGATTGACTGTGAGATTTTGAGGTTGTGGGAGATGATGGTCCCCAAGAATTTGAATGATTCAGCCATGCTAACAGCTGAGTCATCCATCTCGAGGGGGAAAGATGGTGGGGGGCGTTTTCTGAAGTCAACCACCATTTTCACAGTTTTGTCTGTGATTAGTTCCAGGTTATTGCAACTGCACCAGGCCACTAGCTGGTCAACCTCTCCATGGTACATGAACTCATTGCCGTCGTGTTGTTGGAAGTGCAGTCATTGGTGTAGAGTAGAGGTGAGAGCACGCATCCTTGTGGTTCTCCAGTGCTGACGGATAAAGAGTCCGAAAGGTGTTTTCCCAGCTTTACATGTTGTGTCCTGTTGGTCCGGAAGTCAGTGATCCACTGACAGATGTCGCTGGACACAGAGTTTATTTTGTAGCAGTTCTTAGATGATGGTATTGAACGCAGAGCTAAAAGTCCACAAACAATATCCTTGTATAGGTCTTTGGGTTATCGAGGTGTTTGAGGATGTAGTGTAGGCCCATGTTGACAGCGTCATCCACAGACCTGGGGGGTTGCTATGATGGCAGAAGTGTAGAGGAGAGAGGGGCCTGGAGAGGAAAGGGGAAGGGAGTGGTGGGGGGTGGGGTAGATGGGTGAGAGGGGGAAGTGGCAAGCAGGGGAAGGTGGAGGGGGGGGTATTGTCCTGGTGATTGAGGGGCCTTTGTGAGTCAAATTTGCAGTACAACTGGTTTTGTTTATTCGGCAATCATCTGCTGTTGGGAGAGCTTAAGGTTTGTTGTTGGTAATTTGTCACTGAGGACTTAACATGGTCCTCTCACACCAGTATAGTTGTGAAGAAGTCACGCCTCCTCTTCCCCCGGAGGTTGAAACATTTTGGCATGGTCCCTCAGATCCTCCATCGAGAGCATCCTGACTGGTTGTATCACTGTCTGGTATACACTGCCCTCGACCCGGAAGGCGCTCCCGAGGGTGGTGCGGATGGCCCAGTGCATCACCGGGGGTGAGCTCCCAGACATCCAGGACGTACATGCGAGGCAGTATCTAAGGCCTGAAAAAATCCCACAGACTCCAGTCACCCGAGACATGGACTGCTCTTTATGCTCCCTTCCTGCAAACGGTACCGGTGCATCAAGGCTCAGACCAACAGACTCCTAAACAGCTTCTATCCCCACACCATAAGACTGCTAAATGGCTAACTACCACTAATCCCACTCACATCTACGCTGCTGTTAAAATGATGATCGATTAGATGTATTATTACCACTGCGCTGTATTATTACCCGTCATAAAGCTTGCTGATGACACAACGGTTGTATCACTGTTTGGTGAGCCAACTGCACCGCCTGCGACCGGAAGTCCCGAGAGAGGGTGGTGCAGACAGCCCAGCGCATCACTGGGGGCGAGCTCCCAGCCATCCAGGACGTACATGCCATGTGTCGTCTGAGAGAGGCTTGAACTATTGCCGAACACTCCAGCTGTTCTCCACGCTCCCGCCCGGCAGGCAGTACCTGTGCTAACAACTACAGCTCTCACTCTCCCACAGACTATCCACACTGACTCGATGCCCATCCACTGGTACTCTACCCACTCAGACACAACCTACACTGCTGCCAAAATAATTCTTGATTAGATGTATTACTCCATTACGTTGCTGTCCATTGATTGATTGCCATTACCATAAGTATATATATATATATTTATCCTGCCACTGGTCACTATTATTCCTGTTTACATGTACAGTTGAAGTCAGAAGTTTACATACACCTTAGCCAAATACATTTAAACTCAGTTTCTCACAATTCCTGACATTTAATCAGAGTAAAAAATCCCTGTCTTAGGATCACCACTTTATTTTAAGAATGTGAAATGTCAGAATAATAGTAGAGAGAATGATTTAATTCAGCTTTTATTTCTTTCATCACATTCCCACTTGGTCAGAAGTTGACATACACTTAATTAGTATTTGGTAGCATTGCCTTTAAATGGTTTAACTTGTGTGAAACGTTTCGGGTAGCCTTCCGAAAGCTTCCCACAATAAGTTGGATGAATTTTGGCCCATTCCTCCTGACAGAGCAGGTGTAACTGAATCAGGTTTGTAGGCCTCCTTGCTCTCACATGCTTTTTCAGTTCTGCCCACAAATCTTCTATAGGATTGAGGTCAGGGCTTTGTGATGGCCACTCCAATACCTTGACTTTGTTGTCCTGAAGCCAACTTTGTATGCTTGGGGTCATTGTCCATTTGGAAGACCCATTTGCGACCAAGCTTTAACTTCCTACCTGATGTCATAAGATCTTGCTTAAATATATCCACATAATTTTCCTACCTCATGATGCCATCTATTTTGTGAAGTGCACTAGACCCCCACAACATGAAGCTGCCACCCCGGTGCTTCACGGTTGGGATGGTGCTCTTCGGCTTGCAAGCCTCCCCCTTTTTCCTCCAAACATAACGATGGTCATTATGGACAAACAGTAATATTTTTGTTTCATCAGACCAGAGGACATTTCTCCAAAAAGTACCATCTTTGTCCCCATGTGCAGTTGCAAACCGTAGTCTGGATTTTTTATGGCGGTTTTGGAGCAGTTGTTTCTTCCTTGTTGAGTGGCCTTTCAGGTTATGTCGATATAGGATTCGTTTTACTGTGGGTATAGATACTTTTGTGCCTGTTTCCTCCAGCGTCTTCACAAGGTCCTTTGCTGTTGTTCTGGGATTGATTTGCACTTCTCTCACCAAAGTACGTTCATCTCTAGGAGACATAACGCATCTAACGGCTGCATGGCCCCATTTTGTTTATATTTGCGTACTATTGTTTGTACAGATGAACGTGGTACCTTTAGGCTTTGGAAATTGCTCCCAAGGATGAACCAGACTTGTGGAGGTCTACAATTTTTTTCTGATGTCTTGGCTGATTTCCTTTGATTTTCCCATGATGTCAAGCAAAGAGGCACTGAGTTTGAAGGTAGGCCTTTAAATACATCCACAGGTACACCTCCAATTGACTCAAATGATGTCAATTATCCTATCAGAAGCTTCTAAAGCCATGACACCATTTTCCTGAATTTTCCAAGCTGTTTAAAGGCACAGTCAACTTAGTGTATGTAAACTTCTGACCCACTGCAATTGTGATACAGTGAATTAAAAGTGAAATAATCTGTCTGTAAACAATTGTTGGAAAAATGACTTATGTCATGTACAAAGTAATGTCCTAACCGACAAACCTATTGTTTGTTAATTAACAAGAAATTTGTGGAGTGGTTGAAAAACTAGTTTTAATGACTCCGACCTAAGTGTATGTAAACTTCCGACTTCAACTGTATATCTTACCACTAGTATATTACCAGAAGTATATATATGTTCCTGCTACCAGTCACTTTTCAGCCCTGTGTTCGTGTATATCTGTCTATCCCTGTATATAGTTTCCTCTCTTATTTCTTAATTATCTTGTTTACTTTACTATATACACTTCTGGTCAAAAGTTTTAGAACACCTACTCATTCAATGTTTTTTCTTTATTTTACTATTTTCTACATTGTAGAATAATAGTGGAGACATCAAAACTATGAAATAACAAATATGGAATCATGTAGTAACCAAAACAGTGTTAAACAAATCAAATTATATTTGAGATTCTTCAAATAGCCACCCTTTGCCTTGATGACAGCATTGCACACTCTTAGCATTCTCTCAACCAGCTTCATGAGGTAGTCACCTGGAATGCATCTCAATTAACAGGTGTGCTTTGTTAAAAGTTAATTTGTGGAATTTCTTTCCTTTTTAATGCGTTGGAGCCAATCAGTTGTGTTGTGACAAGACAGGGGTGGTATACAGAAGATATCGTTATTTGGTAAAAGACCAAGTCCATATTTTTGCAAGTACAGCTCAAAAAATCAAAGAGAAATGACAGTCCATCATTACTTTAAGACATGAAGGTCAGTCAGTCTGGAACATTTCAAGAACTTTGAAAGTGTCTTTAAGTGCAGTCACAAAGACCATCAAATGCTATGATGAAACTGGCTCTCATGAGGACCGCCACAGGAAAGGAAGACCCAGAATTACCTCTGATGCAGAGGTTACGTTGATTAGAGTTAACGGCACCTTGTTTGGCCAAGAAACACGAGCAATGGACATTAGACTGGTGGAAATCTGTCCTTTGGTCTGATGAGTCCAAATTTGAGATTTTTGGTTCAACCACTGTGTCTTTGTGAGAAGCAGAGTAGGTGAACGTAGGATCTCTGCATGTGTGGTTCCCACCATGAAACATGGAGGAGGAGGTGTGATGGTGTGGGGGTGGTTTGCTGGTGACACTGTTACTGATTTATTTAGAATTCAAGGCACACTTAACCAGCGTGGCTACCACAGCATTCTGCAGCGATATGCCATCCCATCTGATTTGTGCTTAGTCGAACTTTCATTTGTTTTTCAACAGGACAATGACCTAACACACCTCTTTGACCAGGAAGGAGAGTGACGGAGTGCTGCATCAGATGACCTGGCCTCCAAAATCACCCGACCTCAACCCAATTGAGATGGTTTGGGATGAGTTGGGCTGCAGAGTGACGGAAAAGCAGCCAACAATTACTCTGCATATGTGGAAAATCCTTCAAGACTGTTGGAAAATAATTCCAGGTGAAGCTGGTTGAGATAATTCCAAGAGTGTGCAACGCTGTCATCAAGGCAAAGTGTTGCTACTTGACTAATCTAAAATATAACACCTTTTTGGTTAATACATGATTACACATGTTATTTCATAGTTTTGATGTCTTCACTAATATTATACAATGCAGAAAATAGTAAAAATAAAGAAAAACCCTTGAATGAGTTGGTGTCAACTTTTGGCTGGTCCTGTGTATGCGCCCAATTAAATGTGATTTAATTTATTGTACACACGATGGCGCCATTTAACCACGCACCTAATTGAGTGCCACGCCTCTACCCCCTTGGAGAACAACTTTCATGTTTTAATGACTATGCATGCTCATTCCGTGCAATTGTTATCCCACCACTGTCTCCAAAAAAATGAAATGAAAGAGACGTTTATGAGTTTGTATTTTATAGGGCCTGCCATATCATGGGGATATTGTATATGTAAATACAATAGTGACCACGAGCGACTGTCCAGGCTGCATACGTCAGATGTCAACAATAACATTCTGGTTAGTCAGTGAGCCACATCTCTGGGGCCTGTTGCACAAAAGTAGAATTAAGACATCCGGGATAAATGACTCAGCTGAGCTCAATGAAGCCAAAACATGTGCGTCCAGGCTTAATTGGTTGCACAAAGACCAAGCCAGGATGAGCAGACACGGATTCATTAAGCCAGGTGAAACCAATCCTGGATAGGTGCGCGCTCACGGCTCACTCAAATAGACCCCGCCACAGATCACAGATTAACTGATTTACCATGGCAACTAGAGCCGCGTACTTTTCCCCGTCGGAAGCACAAATCCTCATGGAGGCATACGAGGAGGTAAAAGATATAATTAAGAAGAAAGGCAACACCGCCACAGTGATAAAGCAAAGAGAAAAAGCGTGGCAAAGTATTGCAGACCGCCTGAATGCGTAAGTAGTGCACAATTACACACTCACCGCTCCGCTGAAACATCACAATTACAATTCAAATATTTAATTCACATCTCCAAAAATGCAGTTGTACTGTAATTATGAAACGGTTAAATTTTTTAATTGAAATGCACTGCAGATATGAGTGAAATTGTGTAAAGTAACTCCATCACACTGTATAAAGCTATGATCAATTTTTTGATATTTTTACTGAAAACAAGACAAAAATACCAAGTAATTTTTTTGCAGTGTGACTCCATTATATGTGTGTGTGTGTGTGTGTGTGTGTGTAGATTAAACATGAACGGGCCAAAACGGACATGGCAGCAGGTCAAAATCAAATACAAGAACATTCTGCAGAATGGTATGGTCCCTGACTAATATTTAACAAAGCACAAGCATATATTGTACCCAGAAGGTGCCTGCTCACACATTGTCTGTACTGTTTTAGCAGTGAAAAAGAATACCCACAGACAAGGCACGGGTGGTGGGTCACCAAAGGCTGACCTTACCCCAGCAGAGGACATGGCCTTGGAGCTAAATAAAGGCAGGCCCGTCTTAGAGGGGATCCCTGGGGGAAAGAGACGAGCATAGGTTCCTCCCAAGATGCCACCCGCTTCATTCAAGGTATGTCCTTCCATCTCTACATGGGATACAACCACATTCATATTGAATCAATTTGGACTGTCTGACTTTGGTTTACCTATTGCCTTGCAGTGTCTGGCAGCACTGTGTTCCTGTTAGAGCCACCAGCACAAGCACCAGACGATGCTGATCCAGTGAGTACTCCATCAAAGGCATACTGTAGGCCTGGCATGTCTTGTCTACTAGCTTCAATATGAATCCGATTAAATGTGATAGGGTGAAGGCCCCAGTGCAGTAGCAACAGCACATGATGGAGACGATGATGAGGAGGAGACCATCTCTCTGGATTCCAGAAGGCATGAGGTATCATGTTAAGACTGTGAAAGTACTATTTACTCTACAATGGTGAGGAGTCCTCATCAAAATCAAAAAATCTAATTTATTTTACAGGACCCAGATGCTATACAGTGGGAAAACCAGCCTGGCAACATAGTGCGTATTAATAAAAGGACACCACATCCTGCCAAATTCCAGCTGCGCTAATTGTATTGTGTTCACAGAGCTCACAAGCTATCAGAAAGTTGTATGGCAACCACCTCCGGCGCCAAATAGAACTGGCAGACATAGACATTCAGTACAAGAAGAAAAAGATGGAAAATCTTGCACTGGAGTCCGAAATAAAAAAGAGGACAATTAGGAAACTGGACCTTGAAATAAAAAAACTTGAGAGGGAGGTGAGATATGCCTTCAATGTACACTGTATGCTAACTGTAACACAAATGTATTAATCATTATTTTTCTTTCCTCCCCCAGCTCCAAGAAGATGACACAGCTCAAAATAAAAATTAGGTATATTCTCGTCAAGTGAGCCATGACATATGAGCTCTTATTGTGAGCACACAGGACGGTGGCATCTTTCTAAGGTTTTTTTTATTTTCCCAGCAATCAGTACAACCAAGTCATCGTTATAAGGCATCGCCCTCTTTTGCCCACCCCCCCAGCACCAGGTGTGGCCACTAGCCTATATGAAGTCCCAAAATTGTGTGTTCCTTTCTGCTCTGACAATGGCATGCCCATTCGTGCGAGATGTGGTGGATGAAGAAGCACTTGTGCTGAGGAGAGCCTTCAGGCGAGAAAGGGTCTTCAGGGACCGGTTGGACCCACTGGCCTTCCCTGATGACCATCTATATGAAAGATACAGGTTTTCTGCAGATGGCATCAGGTATCTATGCAGACTACTGGGTCCCAGGATTAAGCACCGCACTGCACGGAGCCATGCACTGAGTGTGGAGCAAATGGTTTGTGTGGCCTTGCGCTTTTTGCTAGTGGAGCCTTCCTGTACTCAGTGGGGGATGCAGAACAGCTGAACAAGGCCACAATTTGCCGCACAATAAGGAGTGTGTGTCTGGCTATCAAAGCATTAGCAGATGTCTTCATCTCCTTCCCTGGCCACAGAAGACTCTGTGACATCAAAGAGGAGTTCTATAGGATTGCAGGTAAGAGGATCTACAAATTACAGGACAACTGTTAACACATAGTAGGATACTCATTACTTTGTGTGACAGGTTTCCCCAATGTCATTGGTGCAGTGGACTGCACACACATAAGGATAAAAGCCCCCTCAGGTGCCCATGAGGCCGATTTTGTGAATAGGAAATCCTTTCACAGCATTAATGTTCAGGTGAACATAACTTTTTGATATTGTCCATTGACGAACACTCTGCATTGCCAGTGATGTGCATTGATTGGTGTAATATTCCTCATCTTATGATTTCAGATGGTCTGCAATGCTGACTGTGTGATCAGCAATGTTGTGGCAAAATGGCCTGGCTCAGTCCATGACTCCAGAATCTTTCGGGCCTCTGAAATCTATCACAAGGTAAGCCACACAACCCCTATTTATAACCATCATGGCTGTGTCAAGAATATCACTGTGTTTATGAGGTAGTAATGATGAGATTTTGTGTTGACAGGTGAATTCTCTGGAGTGTTGCTGGGAGACAGGGGGTATGGCTGCCTGCCAGCCTTTTCTCCTGACACCTTTCACAGACCCCCAGGAAGCACAGCAGGCCTACAACCATGCCCATGCCAGGACCAGGGCCAGAGTTGAAATGACCTTTGGCCTCCTGAAGGCACGCTTTCACTGCCTTCACAAATTAAGGGTCAGCCCTGTTAGGGCATGTGATATTACTGTGGCTTGTGCTGTCCTCCACAATGTGGCCTGCCTGAGGAAGGAGAGGGCCCCCAGAGTGCCACCAGCCATGGACTGGGACAATCCGGCAATCTTCCCTGATGACGACAGTGGTCGGCTGCTGAGGGACCAATATGTGTTGAATTATTTTAGTTAGTATGTGTGCTTTCAATTTTGGTTAAATATGTCCTGCGGTGGCAGAGGAATTTGGGTTTTTTGGGTTCGTTTTTTGACGAATTTGGCCTCTTATGATGTTTGTGCGGTATACTGTGTGTAATACAAGGCTGCAGGGAGGCTACTGCATCCATTCATTTGTCTGTTCAGTTGATGTGTATGGATTTGTCCTGCATTTATTTTAGTGTGCAGACATGCAGGGTGTGTTATATACAGACCTTTGAATGTGTATGTATCATTTTGTATAATATGCTTGGATTCTGTGCTTTCCATCTTGTAGAGTCACTGACTTCAGTTTCGAAAGGAGCTGATGGTTTACCTGCTTTGTTTTGTCCTTATTCAATAAAGGAACATAATGTTACACATTGTGTTTTTATATTCATATGGAATGTGTATTTGTTTATATGACAGAGTACTAGGGCCACACTGAAGAAAAAGGATAAAGTCATACATTTGAGGCTGGTTCTTTCTGCAGAAAAGCTACATATTGTTTTTACAGTTTTGATACTTATGACAATGTGATACTTAATATTCTGGCACATCAGCATGTCTTTGTTTATGAAACCATACTGAAGTACAATTTCACGAAATGCCCCACATCTGTCATTTTAACAACTGTCCTCCTTTAAAACAACTGGTTACAATATTATGACTTGTGTTTTTTTCCCCTCTGTGGCCCTAATATTCTATCATTTTATATATAGCCTTATAGTCTATGGGAGACTGTAAATTATCTAATGATAGCAACATCATCTAAAAATCATTTTTTATCCAAAATCATTGAAATTAATGATCACAAACGTTTAAATAATAACAGTGGGTCTAGTTATATGTGATAACAATGTATAGTGAGCAGTGAAATAACTATTGGTTTCCATTTGTGGTGACTGCTGACTGACATTAGGGATGAGATTAAATAGATCCTGGAATTTAGCCTGGTCTGGAGCAGGCTAGCTCCACAGAATAAATCTCCATGGTAATTTATACCATAACATATCCTCCTGCCCCCTATCCATCTTTAGTGCAACCGGATTACGGATCAATTGAGCCAGGATCACCAAGATATCCTGGCTTAATCCCTTATCCTAGTTTTGTGCAACAGGCCCCTGAACAGACAAAACTATCAATAATATTGTTCATGCTTTACTGAAACATAGTACAACTACACCTGCTGTCTGTTTTTGGAACATAATGTCCACTCAAGCGTTTTTGTGGGAACTATTCAACACCCCAACAATTTATTCTACCCGGACCGAAATCAACGTTGCTCTTTAGTCAGGCATGGCGTCCAAACGAACTCTATAGAAAATAGCAGTGTAAAATACACATAATTTAGCCCGGCATTGGTGCCCTACTGTTAAACCAGCACCAGAGATTAATCGCCAAAAGCAACAATGGCGTGTCGTACCGCATGTCAACTTCTACAGCGCCGTAAGTACAACATATGACCACACAACCGCTGCCACTCGTATAACATGGGCTAGCTACGAATGCTAATTAGCTACCTTCACTGTATACAAAATGACCTTGGGTGGTTGCTACGTACAGTATTAGATCATGACACCATCAACAAATGTTCATGATGTAAACTATGACAGTGAGAGTTTATATCGCTCATCTGGGTTTCTGCATCGCTAATTTGTGTATAGGATGTTGGATTGTGAAAATCAGCTGCCATGTTCTTGCTTTGTGGCTCCGGCACTGCAGTCGTAGTGTCCAGTAGGTAAAGTTAACATTTGTTCAAGATCATTTTTTCGGGAATCGATTTTCGTGGGATAGCTAGTTCCCAATAACACTATTCCAATGATGACCAACGAATGGCGAATTCCATTAAATCTTGAATCTTCAAACTAGTTTTGGCGTAGGAAATGTGTATTATTCATAGTGTATTGTCTTATCATGTACTCACCATGAATTCATTGACTCAGGGTTGGCATCCAGTTCTGCGTCTGTGCGTCTCTCGGCTGCTGAGGTGCGTGGTCGGCGCAGCGCTGTGTTTTCCCGGGAGCAGGCTCGCCAGCGTTCCCTGTACCCACGCACAGAGAAGATTGAGGTGACCTTGGAAATACCCGGTCTGCAGGGCACCCTGCTCGTCATGAACAAGGGACTGTCCACACCACACAGCTGTGCACGCCGTGAGTACAGGGACAATACCTGTGGTTTGTCTGTGTGCCGTATTGATTTTGTCAAAGCAGTCAGAAAAATTCTCTAGTATAAATCATATTAAATCTCTCTCTCTCTCTTAGACTTGACAGAGTGGTATGTAACCAGCTCTGCCCTGGCCTTAGTAGACGGAAAGCCCTGGTCCCTGCACCAGCCCCTCACCCAATCCTGCTCCCTCTCCCTGCTCACCTTCAAAGACACAGACCCACTGCTGGTCAACCAGGTACAACACAGCACCACAGATATAGGTATACATGCACTGAGGTATATAGCACCGGTGTAGGGTGAAGTTGCACTTAAGACGCTGATGTTGGATTAGTTTAGCATTTCCCCCACTAACGGTTAAATGAAATCGTATTAGTCACATGCGCCGAATACAACCGGTGTAGACCTTACAGTGAAGTGTTTACTTACAAGCCCCTAACCAACAATGCAGTTTAAAAAAATACAGATAATAATAAGAAACTGAAGTAACAAGTAAGTAAAGAGCAGCAGTAAAATAACAATAGCGGGACTATATACAGGGGGGTTACCGGTACAGGGTCAATGTGCGGGGGCACCGGTTAGTTGAGGTAATATGTACATGATGGTAGAGTTATTAAAGTGACTATGCATAGATGACGTCAACAGAGAGTAGCAGTGGTGTAAAAGAGGAAGAGCAGCATTGCAAATAGTCTGGGAAGCCATTTGATTAGCTGCTCAGGAGTCTTATGGCTTGGGGTTAGAAGCTGTTTAGAAGCCTCTTGGACCTAGACTTGGTGCTCCGGTACCGCTTGCCGTGCGGTAGCAGAGAGAATCGTTTCTGACTAGGATGGTTGGAGGCTTTGGCAATTTTTAGGGCCTTCCTCTGACACAGCCTGGTATAGAGGTTGTGGATGGCAGAAAGCTTGGCTCCTGTGATGTACTGGGCTGTTCGCACTACCCTCCGCCTTGCGGTCGGAGGCCGGGCAGTTGCCATACCAGGCAGTGATGCAACCAGTCAGGATGCTCTCGATGGTGCAGCTGTAGAACCTTTTGAGGATCTGAGGACCCATGCCAAATCTTTTCAGTCTCCTGAGGGGGAATACGTTTTGTCATGTCCTCTTCACGACTGCCTTGGTGTGCTTGGACCATGTCAGTTTGTTGGTGATGTAGATACCAAGGAACTTGAAGCTCTCAACCTGCTCCACTACAGCCCCGTCGATGAGAATGGGGACGTGCTCGGTGCTCATTTTCCTGTAGTCCACATTCATCTCCTTTATCTTGGTTACGTTGAGGGAGAGGTTGTTGTCCTAGCGCCACACGGCCAGGTCTCAGACCTCCTCCCTATAGGCTGTCTCGTCTTTGTCGTTGATCAGGCCTTCCACTGTTGTGTCAAACTTAATGATGGTGTTGGAGTTGTGCCTGGCCGTGCAGTCATGAGTGAACAGGGAGTGCAGGAGGGGGCTGAGCACACACACCTGAGGGGCCCCTGTGTTGAGGATCAGCGTGGAGGATGTGTTGTTACCTACCCTTATCACCAGTTGTAGACGGAGGTGTTTAGTCCCAGGGTCCTTAGCTTAGTGATGAGCTTTGAGGGCACTGTGGTGTTGAACGCTGAGCTGTAGTCAATGAATAGCATTCTTACATAGGTGTTCCTTTTTTCCAGGTGGGAAAGGGCAGTGTGGAGTGCAATCGAGATTGCATCATCTGTGGACCTGTTGGGGCGGTATGCAAATTAGAGTGGGTCTAGGGTTTCTGGGATAATGTTGTTGATGTGAGCCATGACCAGCCTTTCAAAGCATTTCTTGGCTACAGATGTGAGTGCTTACGGGTCGGTAGTCATTTAGGCAGGTTACCTTGGTGTTCTTGGGCACACGGACTATGGTGGTCTGCTCGAAACAGACTCGGACAGAGAGGGGTTGAAAATGTCAGTGAAGACACTTGCCAGTTGGTCAGCGCATGCTCGTAGTACATCCGTCTGGCCCTTGCGGCCTTGTGAATGTTGACCTTTTTGGGTAAGTCTCTAAGAACTTTGCACACCTTGATTGTACAATATTTGCCCATGCATTCTTTAACTCTTCAAGCTCTGTCAAGTTGGTTGTTGATCATTGCTCGACAGCCATTTTTAAATCTTGCCATAGATTTCAAGCCAATTTAAGTCAAAACTCTTAAATAGGCCACTCAGGAACATTCAATGTCGTCTTGGTTAACAACTCCAGTGTATATTTGGACTTGTTTTAGGTTATTGTCCTACTTAAAGGTGAATTTGTCTCGCAGTGTTTGTTGGAAAGCAGACTGAACCAGGATTTTGTCTGTATTTAGCTCTATTCCGTTTCTTTTTATCCTAAAACAAACCTCCCTTGTCCTTGCCGATGATGAGCATATCCATAACATGATGCAGCCACCACCATGCTTTAAAAGAGAGTGGTACTCAGTGATGTTTGATTTACCACAAACATAGCTATTTGTATTCAGAAGAAAAACGGTTTGAAAAAATGCTACATTTTTTGCAGTAGTGCTTTAGTGCCTTATTGCAAACAGGATGCTTGTTTGTACAGAATAAAAAATATTCAAAATCTTCCTTCTTTACAATCTGTCACTTAGGTGGGTATAGAGGAGTAACTACAATGTTGTTGATCCATCCTCAGTTTTCTCCCATCACAGCCATTAAACTCTGTACCTGTTTTAAAATAACCATTGGCCTCATGGTGAAATCCCTGAGCGGTTTCCTTCCTCTCCGGCAACTGAGTTAGGAAGGACGCCTGTATCTTTGTAGTGACTGGCTGTATTGCTACACCATTCAAAGTTTAAGTAATTATTTCTTCATGCACAAAGGAAATTCAGTGTCTGCTTCATATTTTATTTTTACCCATCTACCAATTAGTGGCGGCAGATTTTCTAGTGTTTAGAGCGTTGGGTCAGTAACCGAAAGGTTGCTAGATCGAATCCCCACGCTGACAGGGTAAAAAAAAAAAATCTGTCTTTCTGCCTCTGAACACGGCATTTAACCCAATGTTCCTAGGTTGACATTGTAAATAACTGACTTGCCTGTAAAATAAAGGTTAATTATAAAATATGCAAGGCAATGAAAAACTCCCTGGTCTTTGCCGTTGAATCTGTGTTTTAAATTCACTACTCGACTGAGGGACCTTAGGTCAAGAGGCTTCTAAACGGCTTCTACCCCCAAGCCATAAGACTCCTGACCAGTAAATGTATTGAAGTAAAAAAAAAAAATATATATATATACTTGTTTTGAGTTGATCTCACTCACTCAGAAAATGCATCAAGGTAATTGGTGTTGTTTTAAGATATTCTGACTTGTTTCAAGCCTTTTTTTTTAGGTTAAAGTAAGCAAAATGATTTGCCAGTACACTGAGATAATTTACATTTTGAAGATGTCAAGTCATTGCATTGTAATGTTAAGAGATACTGTATCTAGGTAAGATAAACATTTCTGCAGTGTACATATAGACTGTAGTGTACAGGGCCATAGATACCGTATAGGCCAAACTTTTGACACCAGACATATTTGCCCCCAAAGTGGTGGTTTTCTGGTGGTGGTGACTGACTGGTCTCAGACTGTGACTGTGGTGATTGGCTGTTGGTTTGTGTGTGTGTGTGGCCTCTCTCTCCCTCCCTAGGCATACTGGCGGTCGTGTGCAGCCCTCCTTGGCCAGGTCCTGCAGGATGCCTTTAAAGAAGACTTTTCTGTGGAACTGCTCAGACTCCCAGAGGTGCTAGGTATAAGCCAGGAAACACTCATACCCATATTTTCCCTACCATTTTCATAAAAAAATAAAATAAACATCAACAAATGACTAGTCAACAGATTGGAACTGAATCCTTATATTCAGTGCATTCGGAAAGTATTCAGACACCTTGACTACTTCCACATTTCGTTATGTTACAGCTTTTTTTATTTTATTGATTAGAATAATCTCCACACAACACCGCATAATGACAAAGCGAAAACACTGAAATACCTTATTTACATAAATATTAAGACCCCTTGCTATGAGACGCCTTATTGGGATCAGGTGCATCCTGTTTCCATTGATCATCATGAGATGTTTCTACAACTTGATTGGAGTCCACCTGTGGTAAATTCTATTGATTGGACATGATTTGGAAAGGCACACACCTGTCTAAGGTCCCACACTTGACAGTGCATGTCAGAGCAAAAACCAGGCCATGAGGTTGACGGAATTGTTCGTAGAGCTCCGAGACAGGATTGTGTTGAGGCACAGATCTGGGGAAGGGTACAAAAATAATATATAGCATTGAAGGTCCCCAAGAACACAGTGGCCTCCATCATTCTTAAATGGAAGAAGTTTGGAACCACCAAGCCTCTTCCTAGAGCTGGCTAAACTGAGCAATCGGGGGAGAAGGGCCTTGGTCAGAAAGGCGACCAAGAACCCGATAGTCACTCGGACAGAGCTTCAAAAATAAAATAAAATGTTATTTTTCACATACACATGTTTAGCAGATGTTATTGCGGGTGTAGCGAAATGCTTGTAATGCTTCTGTGGAGATGGGAGAAACTTCCAGAAGGACTGCAGCACTCCACCAATCAGGCCTTTATGATAGAGTGGCCTGAAGCCACCCCTCAGTAAAAGGCACATGACAGCCCACTTGGAGTTTGCCAAAAGGCACCTAAAGGACTCTCAGACCATGAGAAACAAGATTCTCTGGTCTGATTAAACCAAAATTGAAACCAAGACTGAATGTGTCACGTCTGGAGGAAACCCGACACCATCTCTCCTGTGAAGCATGGTGGTGGCAGCATCATGCTGTGGGGATGTTTTTCAGTGGCAGGGACTGGGAGACCAGTCAGGATCGAGGCAAAGATGAATGGATCAAAGTACAGAGAGATCCTTGATGAAAACCTGCTCCAGAGCTATTTGGACCTCAGACTGGGGTGAAGGTTCATGTTCCAATAGGACAACGACCCTAAGCACACAGCCAAGACAACGCAGGAGTGGCTTTGGGAAAAGTCTCTGAATATCCTTAAGTGGCCCAACCAGAGCCTGGACTTCAGTTTTGTATTTTTAGATACATTTGCAAAAATGTATGAAAAGCTGTTTTTGCTATGTCATTATGGAATATTGTGTGTGGATTGATGAGGGGGGAAAACAAATCCATTTTAGAACGAGGCTGTAACTTAACAAAATGATGAAAAAGTCAAGAGGTAGGGCCTCCCGGGTGGCGCAGTGGTTAAGGGAGCTGTACTATCAGAGACTCTGGGTTCGCGCCCAGGCTCTGTCGTAACCGGCCGCGACCGGGAGGTCTGTGGGGCGACGTACAATTGGCCTAGCTTCGTCCGGGTTAGGGAGGGCTTGGCCAGTAGGGATGTCCTTGTCTCATCGCGCACCAGCGACTCCTGTGGCGGGCCGGGCGCAGTGCACGCTAACCAAGGTTGCCAGGTACACGGTGTTTCCTCCGACACATTGGTGCGGCTGGCTTCCGGGTTGGATGTGCGCTGTGTTAAGAAGCAGTGCGGCTTGGTTGGATTGTGTATTGGAGGACGCATGACTTTCAACCTTCGTCTCTCCCGAGGAGGTATGGGAGTTGTAGCGATGAGACAAGATAGTAGCTACTAAAAACAATTGGATACCACGATATTGGGGAGAAAAGGGGGTAAAAAAAAAGTCAAGAGGTCTGAACACTTTCCGAATGCACCAGCTTTTACTTACGCTCGCTCGTTCTATCGCTAGCTTTTCGCTCTCTCTCTCGCTATCTCTTTCAAATTCAGATTGTTTTGTTGGCATAACATAACATTTCTAGATAGTGGTACTGTACAGCATTTCAGTAAATATGCAATGAAAAAGGATAATGAAGTTAATTTCAGTTGTAATAATTATAATAGTAAATATAATCATGTACACTACTGCTGTTGTATTTTGTAGTCTTCGGTCGATAGATATAATTAAAGAAAACAATTATTAAAAAGAAAAAATGCCTCATCGATAAACAACAAAATGTACATTGATGATGGTAACACTATGTATTACTTGTAAGTTATATACAATGCAGACTGGGTGTACAAAACATCATGAACACCGGCTCTCTCCATGACGTAGACTGACTTGGTGAAAGCTATGATGCCTTATTGGTGTCATCTGTTAAATCCACTTCAATCCGTGTAGATGAAGGGGAGGAGACGGGTTAAAGGAGGACCTTTAAGCTTTGAGACAATTGAGACATGGATTGTGTACGTGTGTCATTTAGGGTGAATGGAAAGACAAAATATTTCAAACGGGGTATGACGAACTGGTTTGAGGGTGTGACAAACTGCAACGCTGCTGGGCTTTTCATGCTCAACAGTTTCCCATGTGTATCAAGAATGGTCCACCACCCAAAGGGACATCCTACCAGCTTGACACAACTTTGGAAGGCGTTGGAGTCAACATGGACCAGCATCCGTGTGTAACCCTTTTGACACCTTGTAGAGTCCGTGCCCCGACTAATTGAGGCGGCTCTGAGGGCAAAAGGGGGGTGCAACTCAATATTAGGGGGGTGTTCCTAAGGTTTTGTACACACAGTGTATATAATTCATACAATGTATGTAATCTCTCTCTCTGCAGTAACTTCAGGAGCGTTCTGTTGTGATGTGGTGCTGGATCCTCAGTTAGACACCTGGAACCCTTCAGAGGTCAGTGTGTGTTATATTCTGGTATGTGTGTAACTGTGTGTTTTTATACAGGAGATTCCAAAGTTATTGACAGCCTTGATAAAGATATTATATATATATATATATCTCTTCTAAAGCCATGAGATTGTTTTCTGAAATTATCCAAGCTGTTTAAAGTCAACTTAGTGTATGTAAACTTCTGACCCACTGGAATTGAGATACAGTGAATTATAAGTGAAATACTCTTGTCTAAACAATTTTAGGAAAAATACTTGTCATGCACAAAGTAGATGTCCTACTGACTTGCCAACACTATAGTTTGTTAACAAGAAATTTGTGGAGTTGTTGAAAAATGATTTTTATTGACTCCCACGTAGGTGTATGTAAACTTCCGACTTCAACTGTGTATATGTATATAATAAAAATAATAAAAAATGTGAGCTTTCATTTAACTTGGCAAGTCAGTTAAGAACAAATTCTTATTTACCTTGACAGCCTACCCCAGGCTAAACCCGGACGACGCTGGGCCTATTGTGCACCTCCCTATGTGACTCGCAATCACGGCTGGATGTGATACAGCCTGGATACATGAAGTAGTCAAAAGTTTAGTATTGACTACATCAAGCGTGTAACTCTACAAACTTGTTGGATGCATTTGCAGTTTGTTTTGGTTGTGTTGCAGATTATTTTTGCCCAATAGAGACATGCATGGTAAATCATGTGTTTTTGTGAGAAAGTTGGAGTTTCAGGTCATACCCCCCAAGACAAGCTAACCTCTCACCATTGCCAGTAACAGAGTTTAGAATGTCTTGGGGGGGGGGGATGATCTTTGATCCTCTAACTTTCTCAATCATCATTTATTTATGATTAATTCAGGATTATTGTATTTTCATTTTCAAAAAGAGTGGCTCCAAAATGACAAAATAAATTATTTACCATTTAATTTACTAATCTGAAACACAACCAACCACAACAAGCTTGATGTAGTCATTGCGTGCTAGTAATACTTAACTTTGACTACTTTATTCATAAGAAGCTTTAGGGATGCCAATAAAAAAAAAAAAATGTATTAGTATAAAATATAGGATATATTTTAAATGTTGCATACAATATTGTTCTGTATTTTAATCATTTATTTTATACAGTCATTGTTGCTCATCTTTATCAAGGGTGTAAATAATTTCGGACCCCACTGTGCATGCGTGTTGAGCAAAGTGAAATGACCTGAGAGTGTGTGTGTCCCAGGAGTCCCTGCGCTCTCTGACGCGTGGTGCTCAGCAGCTGATCCATCGGGACCTGCCCTGGGAGCCTCTGGAGGTGACGCCCCCTGTTGCCCTGGAGGTCTTCTCCAACAGCAGGTACTTTATTTCTATACTCTCTTGTTCAATTGTATCATTTTTTAGGGGGGGATAAAATATACAAGACAAACCAAAATAATGTAAAGGTATTGAATTTGGCCATCAGTACCCCCTTTCGGAGGACTGAGAAGGTGTTGCAGCTTGTTACGTGCTGTTATAACAGGTTATAACCTAGCATTTTTCTGGACTGAAAGCCTATTGGCAAAGTCAGTTTCGAAACCTCTCTTTTCTTGCAAAATTTTCCCTTCTCGGCCTTTTCCTCCATGTTTTCAAAGCACTTTTTCACTCATTTTAGTCTGTTTCGTGTTCTCCTCCAGTGTTCTAGCTGTGCCTGTGTTTGTGTTTGCAGGTGTAAGCAGGAGGAAGTGGAGGAGAAGTCTGCACAAAGTCCTAAAGGCACAGTGATCCTCTACAGGTGAGCTACAGGAACTGTACCGCGGTAGATGACTCGCTCACATCCTTATTGAGTGACACTTATCTTCGCTGTGTTTTCATACACGTATAAGGCACACACACACGCTCTTGTCTCACCTCGTATCTGTCTCTTAGGTGTGGGGACCATGTTCTGTTGAGTGGGGGCCCCTTGGCGGCGAGGACAGGGCTGTGCTCTCAGTATGAGGTAACTGCCATCCACCCTCTAGGAGAGGGCAAGTGGGGTCTCCACCGCCGGGCCCAGGGGCTCTCACTGCCCCTCCAGCAGCAGGTAGGTACGCGGACAAATATGCAGGACATGTTTCAGTCAATGTATGAAGCATCTTTTGGATGTGTTCGAGTGTCAGTGAGTGATGAGTGCCACTGACTGAGTCATTCATTCATTTCTCCGGTTGTCTTTCCGTAGGCCCACCACACTGTGTGGAGGAAACTGAGGAGCAGGGCAGAGAAGCTGGTAAGAAAATATTACTCTTCACAATTCTCTCCACATTATTTTGAGTGGTTTAGATGAAACAACAAGACCTAGGTAAGTCAAAATGAGTTAAAACCCATCCTGATCTCACCTTCAGATTTTTACTGAAAGGGGTTCTTTAGTATCTCATATCTTTACTGCTGACCTGCACAATTGTTTTGGGCCATATCAACAGTTGACAAATGGGGGAGGGGGGGGGGGTCGGAAATATGTTTGAGTAAAGTGATCCTTTAAAAAGTGAAACATCCCTTTCAGTATCTATCAGTATCTATTCATAATTAATTATCAAACTGCCGGTTTAATCCTATTGGCTCTCCCTCTCCACAGGTTAAGGTGCCCACAGAATCAACCAATGAAGCCATTTCAGATACATTGACTCCGCCCTCTGCCCCTGAACAGACTCCTCCCCATGCTCCCCAACAATGATCATGACTATAACCTTGTCATTATATATGTCTTTGTAATATTTGGGGAATAAACGTGTAACGCATGGAAATCGTCCCCTCTCCTCTGTACACTAAATGCTTGCTGAAATTTAAGTGGGTTATTGGTTTATGACAGTGTAGCTGACGTGGTGTAGAGTGAAGTTGCTGAACTTGGGTCAGTTTTTCATTTCCCCCGCTAATGGTTAAGGTTGGGTTTGGGGGTGGGGAAGCTGATATGGAATCAAAGTATTTGTTGTGCAGAACGTAACTGGTTTGTGCCCAGTGAGGGACAGGGACAGAACCGACTCTGTTACAACAGCACAGTTGACTTTTCCTTAATATTTTATGCTTGCCGGGGATTTGAACCCAAAGTCAAATTAATTGATGACCTGTGGTGTGTGATATAGCCATCTGTCTTTTGTGTGGAATGAAAGCTGCGGTCCGTGCCATGCTCGAGCATGTTAAAGCCTTACACTAACACACCCCTCTCCGGCCTTTAACTGCTCAGCTGACGGTATGTGTTGAGTGGTCAGCAGTTTGCTAACACACAAAGACGGGTGTGTGCTGCTCGGCCATCAGGGGCAGAGCAGCTGTTGTGTATGTCGCTTTGGGACAGGTGTTTGAGGAGTGTGTGTGTGTAAAAGTGGGCATGAGCTGTCACAGATTACCAGATCAGAGTAGTGGACATGGGTTATGTCCCAAATGGCTCCCTATTTAGTGCACTACTTTTGGTCAGGGTGCATAGGGCTCTGGTCAAAAGCAGTGCACTATATAGGGAATAGGGTTCCGTTTGGGACGAAGAAAAGTGTGACCATATACAGTATCTGTAGGCCTACAGTACATGTCAACAGTTACAGTATATTCCTCAAACTGAAGCTGTGATATAGTATACTAAGAAACATAACAATGTGTGCATAAATGTGATGCTGCATAATTTATCTTGATCTATGATGCTCCCGGTCTAGAGTCTCAACAATGGTGATGGTACATTTTTAATATACATGGTGCTGTGAGACCGATCGAGAGTTTGCCCATTGCACAGCTGTCGCCCCCCCCCCCCTCTAACAGCCAGCCCCACCCCGACACCCAGCGACAGTATGGGAGACACACCCAAGGACAAATTACAGTCCCCATCCCACCTCTCACCAATTGAGATGTTTGAACCGGTGCCTGGAATTCCAGACTACTATATTCCATGGATATTATTATTCCATACTACTATATTCCATGGATATTATAATTCCAGACTACTATATTCCATGGATATTATAATTCCAGACTACTATATTCCCATGGATCCTATTATTCCAGACTACTATATTCCATGGATATTATTATTCCAGACTACTATATTCCATGGATATTATTATTCCATACTACTATATTCCATGGATATTATTATTCCATACTACTATATACCATGGATATTATTATTCCATACTACTATATTCCATGGATATTATTATTCCATACTACTATATTCCATGGATATTATAATTCCAGACTACTATATTCCATGGATATTATTATTCCAGACTACTATATTCCATGGATATTATTATTCCAGACTACTATATTCCATGGATATTATTATTCCAGACTACTATATTCCATGGATATTATTATTCCAGACTACTATATTCCATGGATATTATTATTCCAGACTACTATATTCCATGGATATTATTATTCCAGACTACTATATTCCATGGATATTATAATTCAAGACTACTATATTCCATGGATATTATTATTCCAGACTACTATATTCCATGGATATTATAATTCCAGACTACTATATTCCATGGATATTATTATTCCAGACTACTATATTCCATGGATATTATTATTCCAGACTACTATATTTCCATGGATATTATTATTCCATACTACTATATTCCATGGATATTATAATTCCAGACTACTATATTCCATGGATATTATTATTCCAGACTACTATATTTCCATGGATATTATTATTCCAGACTACTATATTCCATGGATATTATAATTCCAGAATACTATATTCCATGGATATTATTATTCCAGACTACTATATTCCATGGATATTATTATTCCAGACTACTATATTCCATGGATATTATTATTCCAGACTACTATATTCCATGGATATTATTATTCCAGACTACTATATTCCATGGATATTATTATTCCAGACTACTATATTCCATGGATATTATAATTCAAGACTACTATATTCCATGGATATTATTATTCCAGACTACTATATTCCATGGATATTATAATTCCAGACTACTATATTCCATGGATATTATTATTCCAGACTACTATATTTCCATGGATATTATTATTCCATACTACTATATTCCATGGATATTATAATTCCAGACTACTATATTCCATGGATATTATTATTCCAGACTACTATATTTCCATGGATATTATTATTCCAGACTACTATATTCCATGGATATTATAATTCCAGAATACTATATTCCATGGATATTATTATTCCAGACTACTATATTCCATGGATATTATTATTCCAGACTACCATATTCCCATGGATCCTATTATTCCAGACTACTATATTCCATGGATATTATTATTCCAGACTACTATATTCCATGGATATTATAATTCCAGACTACTATATTCCATGGATATTATTATTCCAGACTACTATATTCCATGGATATTATTATTCCATACTACTATATTCCATGGATATTATAATTCCAGACTACTATATTCCATGGATATTATTATTCCAGACTACTATATTCCCATGGATATTATTATTCCAGACTACTATATTCCCATGGATATTATTATTCCAGACTACTATATTCCCATGGATATTATTATTCCAGACTACTATATTCCCATGGATATTATTATTCCAGACTACTATATTCCCATGGATATTATTATTCCAGACAAATGCGTCAAAATGTAGCCTAAATGTTATTGTCCACAAAAAGTAGATTCTTCCTGGCTTATGTCATCCGTTATCAATTCGATGTTTGAATCAACTAACGATGGGATAGGCCTACATGCTTTTGTAAAATATAGCTTGGACTATAAGCCTATACAAGAAGCATTCACAATGGATTATTCCACAACCATACAATAAAGTTAGAAACTGAGATCGCTAAGGCAGTAGTGCTGTGTGGGTAAAATCACTGTGGAAGCCCCCCAAAAAGCCATATCGCAACCTTTGTATGATGATAATTGCGTATTTTGCACTATAGCCTGTTAATTCATATGTCTTGCGACCATGATATATAGGCCTAAAGGCCGAGACGATAAGAAAATGTTGGCAGAATAAATAAACCACACCTTTGTTTTATCACAAAACCAGATAGCAAACTCTGTCCAGCATATTGCATGTAGTAACAGACAATTGCATGGTCAAGCAAGTTAATGTTTCCAACATTTTCAGACCACTGAACAACTATTGATTTAGAACCACAGAGTTACCGCAAGTCGCAAAGACAACAGGAGCTGCCGCCACTATTCCAGCACCATTTCAACTTCAACATTTCAACATCATCAAATCACATATGCTTAGTCTAATACAGTAACAACTAAAAGATACCAAAAACAATTTAGTACAATCAATGTAAGCCAAACGTGGCTCTCCATGGTGCTGATTTCTCTGTGTGCCTGCTCGTTCATACAATTAGAAAAATATGTTAACTGACCCTACTAGAGAAATGCCATCCTCCTCTCTTTCATGTTGACAAAATGGTCTATCACTCTGTCATACAGTATATGCTTTTATTTTTTGTTGTTCTAGTCTACCTGGCTTTAATGCATGCTCACTAGCCTAACTTCCATTCATGACCAACGTTAGCTAGTTAACATTAGCCTTCTACATCTAGCTACAGACTGAACTTCCCATCCTCTCAGGCCAGGGGCACAATGTATGAATTAATGGTTGTATCATAATCACCATTACAATCATTGGCAGTATGGAGAATTATGTAAAGCCACAAGTCCAAATCCCTATCTTCATCCATGGCTAATTAAGGAAAGGGACAATTTTAGCGAGCTAGCCGGCCACTGGAGGACAACAACAACATGCAACAATTCAAGTTAAGTATTCTCTCAATGGGTTTTGATAGGAGTGATGCCAAAATCCAAGCTGGCTTCCCTTTTACACTTTTGTTGTTGTTGTGCGCCACACAGTTGAGCTCGCTCAGTTTAGCGCAACGCTGATTGGCACATTTTGTACACTTTTGTTTTAATCAAGGGAGGCCAGATGCTCGCTGGCTTCCCTTGCCTTCAATGCTACGGACGGCAACAATATACTCGTTTGGACCAGACAGCATCAGATAGTTGGCCTACACAGAGAGGCGCTGTTTAGCTTGCTCTGTTTTCTCCTGTAAGATACAGTCAACCTCTTGCGAATAGATGGAACATTTTGAAACACTAGAGAGATGAAAGATCAAATTATTTATTTTTTGTAAAAAAATAATACAAATAAATTGGAAGCCTGGATTCCCTTGGCATCCATGAATGTATGCCACTGCCCTAAGGGACTGTGGAAAGAATGATAACCACCCTACAATTGTGAATTACTTTGAAGGACTTCATATTGAAATCATTTGCATCATTCATTAGGGGCCAATTTCAACAAATGATAAGGGTACCAGTGTGCACCATTTCCTCACTCTATCCAAAAGCATTGTCCGAGTTTGACAAGTGTATGATGGCGCCGGAGGGGGCGGCTGCCATCTTATCGTCTCTTAGCCAACCATGCTATTTTGTTTGTTTTTTCGAGTTCGTAACTTGTTTTGTACATAATGTTGTTGCTACCGTCTCTTATGACAGAAAATAACTTCTGGACATCAACTGAGATTACTCACCTCAAATTAGACAGAGTTCTTCGTCAATGAGTCGGACGGGAGGGATATACTACTACAGACACCCGACCCGGCCCGTCATTCGCTGGAGAAGAAGGGTGAGGATCAGGTGACGAGTGGCTAATCTGCCTTTGCCTTCCGTCCTGCTAGCTAACGTTCAATCGCTGGAAAATAAATGGGATGAATTGAATGCACGTATATCCTACCAACGGGACATTAAAAACTAATATCTTATGTTTCACGAGCCGTGGCTGAACGACTTCATTAAGAACATACAACTGGTGGGTTATACACTCCATCGGCAGGATAGAACAGCAGCCTCTGGTAAGACATGGGGCGGTGGCCTATGCATATATGTAAGCAAGAGCTGGTGCACGATATCTATGGAAGTCTCCAAGATTTTGCTTGCCTAAAGTAGAGTATCTCATGATAAGCTGTAGACCACACTACCTAGAGAGTTTTCACCTGTATTTTTCGTAGCTGTCTACATACCACCACAGACCGATGCTGGCACTAAAATCACGCTCAATGAGCTGTGTACCGCCATAAGCAAACAGGAAAACACTCATCCATAGGCGGCCCTCCTAGTGGCCGGGGACTTTAATGCAGGGAAACTTAAATCCGTTTAACCTCATTCCTATCAGCATGTTAAATGTGCAACCAGAGGGAATTTATTTTAGACCACCTTTACTCCACACACAGACACAAAGCTCAAAGCTCTCCCTCGCCCTCCATTTGGCAAATCTGACCACGGCAAGCGGTACCTTAACGCCAAGTCTAGGTCCAAGAGGCTTCGGAACAGCTTCTACCCCTAAGCCATAAGACTCCTGGACAGCTAATCAAATGGCTTCCCAGACTATTTGCATTGCCCCCCCCCCCCCCCTTCTACGCTGCTGCTCTCTGTTATTATCTATGTATAGGCACTTTAATAACTCTACCTTCATGTAGATATTACCTCAATTACCTCGACACCGGTGCCCCTGCACATTGACTCTGTACCGGTACCCCCTGTATATAGCCCCGCTATTGTTATTTACTGCTGCTCTTTAATTATTTGTTATTTTTATCTCTTACTTTTTGGGGGGGTATTTTCCTAACTGCATTGTTGGTTAAGGGCTTGTAAGTAAGCATTTCACTGTAAGGTGTTGTATTCGGCGCATGTGACAAATACATTTTGATTTGATTAGTCCGACAATCACACCTGGCAACAACAACCACAGCATTCGTGGTGGTCCTCTTTTATGGTAATTCATCAAAATGTCTCAAAGTAAATAGCATGGCGTTATTCCAGGATTTAAATGCTGAGACTATGATGACACATACTCACAGAAAAAAACAGTCATCAGTGCAGTTGGCCATTGTTGGCGCGTTGCGCACGATGGACAAGTGTAGTGCACGTCTTGGACACCGCGTTGCGCTCTCCGCATACCTTCTCCAGGAGTCCCCCACCAAATCGCTTCCTCGCCCCACCAAACCCCCTCCCTACCACAACAGTAGAATAGTAGAGAAAACGTCTACAGTGACAGCCACTCTGCAGCCGTGTGCCCTGCGGCTGGTGTAATAGTGTGCAGAGAGTCCGAAAGTGTGACTTGCGACTTCCTCGCTGCCTAACTGCTCAGGAAATTCTACGGAGTTCTCGGAACATAATTTCCCCAAAGGAGTGACGAGATTCTGGAATTCCTGGAGTTGTGGGAATAGGTTGTCGCTCAAGAGCAACTCATATTTCGAGGAAGGGCATACTTTTGAACAGCGGGAGTTCAGGATGGAGAAAGCGTCACTGTTTTTGCCCCTTGTCATTCTACTGATACAATGTAAGTAAACTTTTGCATTTAGTCTATTCCGTATGATAATGAGTTATTCGTGTGTGTGTTTGTTTGCGTGCTTGTGGACGTGTGTAATGCATGTTTGGGTTGATCTGTATTGGTATTCTTAATAATTACATTACCGTCATCCCTATTGCTTTTGTAAGTGTAATGCCATGTCAGCTGTTTGTGTTTAGAAAAAAATAAGCCATTTTAGATAGGAAAATAAAGCACAATTTAAAAAAACAAAAAAACATAATTATTGTGATCTTACTGTGTTGATGCTTCTAGTGCTTCACACACAAATAAAAAAAGTGAGCAGCACTTGTTTCGGTAGTAATTGGCATATCACTTAATCCTCTTCCTTATTTTATTTCAACTTTATTTACCTAGGCAAGTCGGTTAAGAACAAATTCTTATTTACAATGACGGTCTAGGAACAGTGGGTTAACTGACTTGTTCAGGGGGCAGAACGACAGTTTGTTTTAACTTGTCAGCTCGGGGATTCGATCTCGCAACCTTTATGTTACTGGCACAACGCTCTAACCATTATGGCCTGTACTAAATTTTTCCAACGTTGCCGGTCTTTCGTATACAGCCTTCCTCACTGTGTGTGCGTGTTATTGCGATGATATTGGACTACATGCAACTGCAGAAAACAGATATGGACCACTAATGTGACCTTAAGTTTTTGTTGGAAATAGGCCAGTCTATTCTGGATGTGGGCTATCAGCAGGTCACCATATCGTTTCTTCCCAAATGGCACTCTATATCACCTTTTATAGTGCACTATTTTTTTTTAAATCGGGGCACATAGCGCTCTGTTCGAAAGTAGTGCACTACAAAGGATGCCATTTGGGACGATCCCATGGTGTCAGTGAGATGCCAACATTTAGCAAACAAGCCCCCCACCACCACCACCAACAACCCTGACTGGCACAGCTGTTCCTGACAGAGCAGTGCAGGGTTACACACATACAGAGGGGCTTTGTTCTCCTTGGAAGACACACACACACACACACACATTCTCTCTGTTTGTCTCTCTAGATCCCTCTCTGTCTGGAAATGGATGTTCTCTTAGATGCTAATAGATGCTAACATATAGAAGTAGCATCTCATTTCCCGTTTATTGCGAAGTCATTTAAAAATAAATGCCCCTTTTTTTGAAATTCTTGAATTGGAATTTTAGTTTTCTTTCTGAGTTGACTGACTTTAATTTGACCCAACCTTGGTAGGTCTCAGGGCGGGTGGCTCATAGGGTTCAGAGAGGGACAGGTCACCACTCAGCAGACAGAGAAAGTGTGGGCATCATGTCACGGTTGTTGTCACGTCTGTGTTATCTCGAGGAGACGCTCCTCAAGGTGGCTGGCGTTCGCCACAGCCGACACTGACAACAGTTTCTACAACCCGGGGATGCTATTGATGGATCCTGACGATATAAAATAAAACTCTCTCGTTATCTCTCTCATTCTCTCCATCTATTTCTTCCTATCTCCCTCCACATCTCATTCTCTCTGTCTGTCTCTCTCTCCCTTATCTTCTGTCTCTCTCTCCCTTATCTTCTGTGTCTCTCCTCTCCCTCTCTCTCTTTGTCCATCCAGCCAGGGAGAGACAATGCTCATCCTCACAGAGAAAGAGGGAGTGATGAGGCACACTCCCACTCCCAACACAGCTGCAGTGATAACAGTGTTACACATACTCACAAAGTAACACAGACAGCAAGCAGGGAGGGACAAAATACACAAGGCTGCACTTCCACCGCCTACAGTACTCAAACATCTGAAGAACAATGTGAATAGACAACATGAGTCTGCAGTTTGAATTCATACTGTACTTACGCACATCAAGCGAGAGATCGCATTCTGCCACCGATAATGTGTAGGCCTATGTAGACCTAATTGCCTAAATACTCATAACTAGGATTCAGAAGGGGAATTCAAAATCAATGGGACACACATTCAGTTTTTCCGTTTATTTCCTGTGAATCGACTAGATTTGAAATGAAATTGAGTTTGCTTCATTGGTTTGCTTCATTGTTTGTCAGCGAGCAAGTTGTTTACGTCTTGTTTCCCAACTTTTGCTCTGCTTTCCTGGCCATTTAAGATGGCCGCCTCCACGCTGAGAGGACCTGCACATCCTTTATCACTTCCTGTGCCTCTCCAATGCCTTTGTCTCACTTCCCCTCAATTCTTCCACGTAGACCCGGTTTGCGTCTATATTCCCTACATAGTGTTCTACTTTTGACCAGGACCCATAGGGCACGATGTAGGGAATGGGATACCATTTGGGACGCACACCTGCCCTTCCGTGGGGGGAAAGCAGGAGACCAGGAGGATTGGTTTGGACCTTTCCTATGCCCCACCCCACCCTCTGGTCCACTAATAGAACCACAGGAAATAGTGCAACAAAAAGAAGCTGACTGAACAGGAAGCTAGCGAACTGCTAACAGTGAATGACTCATTTGGTAGTTGACCTCAGTTAAGTACAGTGTAGACCAGTGGGTTCCCCATCCAGGGGTACTTGGCCTATCCAAGTGGGTACTTGATAAGACTCACGAGCATGGGCTTACTGGCACAATGCACATGAGAGGGTACTGCAGGGGTACTCTCGGCAGAGCAAAATTCAGTTGGTGGTACAGTTTCCGAAAAAGGTTGGGAACCACTGGTGTAGACATGGGTGGTTTAGGTCTTTTGACGTGATGTTTACCAGTACTGGGCCATGACAGATAGCTTTGTGCTTTGCTGGCCAGCAATTGTCAGTATTTAATGAATTGAGCGGAATATAGTATTAGTAGGTTATGCAGCGATACAGATGTCATTACAGTTATCTAGTTGAGCATGCATGTGAATAAGTGTGTTATCTGAATACATCTCAGTATTTACTGAAACAATGGAAGGAAAAATGGATGTTGGCCAATACAAACACAACACAAAATAAATGTGTTTGTCTGGGTGTGTTAAATAAGTGTCTGTGTAAAGCTAGCCGACTAAACTTAGCGATTTACGATGGAATTGAGCAACGAATTAAGTTTTTATCACCACCCAAAGGATAGCAATCAGTTTTACAGGACATTGTCTCATGTTGTGTGCAACAGGAAGTGGCAATTGAATGCAAGCTTCACACATTTTTTTTGTTTTATTGCTGAAACATTTCTAGCCTGTCTATCTATGGGTAACAGTTGACATGTTATGCCCGACCCGCTCAGTTTTCCACCAAAAAACACCAGAAAATGACCCAAAACAGTGAGAACCTGCTTTTACGCTCGATGTTCAATGATTATTTTGGACAAAAAGTTTAGTTCACGTAACACAGTTGACCTTAAAATGAGGGACAGACGTAAATGAATCAGTAATGTAAGAAATAATCATCTTCAGAAATGACTTTTTCTAAGCAACAAAATAACTCTGGCTTTACAATGATGGTGAAATGTTGGGGTTAAGTGGGTTAATAACTTTCTAGAATCATAGAGTGTCAAAATGCTGAATTTTGGCACTTTTTATTTTACCTTTATTAAACTAAGCAAGTCAGTTAAGAACAAATTCTTATTTTCAATGACGGCCAAGGAACAGTGGGTTAATTGCCTGTTCAGGGGCAGAACGACAGATTTGTACCTTGTCAGCTCGGGGATTTGAACTTGCAACCTTCCGGTTACTAGTCCAACACTAACCACTCTAACCACCACGCTCTAACCAACTGCTCTAACCCCTGCCGCCCCAAAGACTTTAACAAGTCTTTATTCATATAATAAAAAACCCAGTGGTGTAAAGTACTTAAGTAAAAAGTACGATTTAAGTAGTTTAGGGGGTATCTGTACTTCACTATTTATGTTTTTGACTACTTTTACTTCACTACATTACTAAAGAAAATAATGTACTTTTTACTCCATACATTTTCCCTGACACCCAAAAGTACTAGTTACATTTTGAATGCTTAGCAGGACAGGAAAATGTTCCAATTCACACACTTATCAAGAGAACACCATTGGCCATCTCTACTGCCTCTGATCTGATGAATCACTAAATATAAATGCTTGGTTTGTAAATGATGTCTGAGTGTTGGAGTATGCCCGTGGCTATACGTAAATAAAACAATTCAATTGTGTCATCTGGTTTGCTTGATAAATATAAGGAATTTGAAATTATTTATACTTTTACTTTTGATACTTAAGTCTATTTTAGAAATGACATTGACTTTTAATACTTAAGTATATTTAAAACCAAATACTTTTAGACTTTTACTCAAATAGTATTTTACTGGAGGACTTTTCTATTATTTTCTATTAAGGTTGCTTTTACTCAAGTATGACAATTGGGTACTTTTTCCACCACTGAAAAAAACGGATTTTCTCCATGGGGTATAGTATATTTTTAAAAGGCTCTTCATTTAACATAACAGGCTTTTAAAATTCAATATTGGTGCACAATTGCTACATAAAATGCCAAAAGGGGTGCAAAAGGCAGTCTTTTCATGGAACCACCCAAATACTCAGTGTGAGTGTGTGTTGTACATAACGTTATTGTACCAGTTAATCTCCCCCCGCACACACATACACACGCATACATATACATATACACACGCAACACGCGCTCCTCCCTCAATGGATGGGCGTTACCCGGGCGACCTGTGGACAGCAACAGGATGACAAAACAATAATCCTGACCCCTGCACCAATCAACCGACAGGAAGGGATGCTCCTATTTCCTGTTCCTGTCTAGATGTACATGTTCAATAGGAGCGACACACAGACACAGCCAGCCAACCAAAAAAATCAGCCATGAGTCTTCATGCTCCGCTGCCAATCTGGTCCAGAGGAAAAACTGGTTCATAACAGATATAATTGGTTCATACAACATTTACAACTGGTCCATCATAACTGAATATAACTGGTTTCTAACAGATTATTAACTAGTTCATAACTGATTATAATTGCTGATTTATAACGGCGTTTAAGGTGTTCATAGGTCCTCCATCTTACAACCCTTTCCCCCAACCCCATATGTGGCACCTCTCTCTCTCTCTCCATCCCTCAGGCCTCCCCATTGTCCCTGTTACCGTGTCAACAACCACGCCCAAGGTGGAGGTCCACGAGAACTCCGATGCGGTTCTGAGCTGTGATTTTCGGACAGAGAAGGAACAGAATCCTCGAATCGAGTGGAAGAAGAAAGGAACAGATGTATCATTTGTTTACTATGAGGGACACTTCAGAGGTGATTGGCTGTCCTGGCACATTGTCTTCCATCGCTCTCTTTCTGTCTCTTTTAACCCCTGTCCAGAGCCCATCTTCAGACTCTCAGATTTCATTTACGCTCCTCACACGAGGGGAATTCATTTTAAGAGCCTCATCAACATAAAGCAGAATGTGATGAACATTACAAAGATATTTGTATGAGAAGTTACCAGATGGTTGATGTTAGTTTAAGTAGAACATTTGTCCTTAAGAAACAACATCTCCACAACCCCCCTCTTCTCTGTGTTGACCGGTTTCCACTCTCCCAGGAGCCTTTGCAGGGCGTGCAAGGATCAAGGGGGCAACGGTGACCCTACAGAGGGTGACCCAGAAAGACGCCGGCGAATACCGCTGTGAGATCACTGCCCCTCACGACACCATCACCCTGGGGGAGACTAACATCACCCTCGAAGTCTTGGGTGTGTACCACATCGTCTGGCAGACTGAGAGGGTCTGTCTGCCTGACTGAGTGTTCTGAGTGTGTCTGTGTGTGTTGTCTCAGACATGCTGTTTGTGCACCCCCTTAACCAAGCTGACATTGTGGCTGTACCCTCCTCACAGTGCCCCCCCACACCCCATCCTGTGAGATCCCCAGCTCGGCCTTGACGGGCTCTGTGGTGCAGCTGCGCTGTAGGGACCAGCAGAGCATCCCCCCAGCCACCTACTCCTGGTACAAAGATGACAAGCCGCTGACCCCCTCCCGCATGGCCAACGCCACCTACCACCTCAACCCAATCACGGGCATACTGGTGAGATACTTTTTAACAACAGTGTATATACAGTGATGCTTTGGCACAATTTACTCAATGTTCAGTGCATTCGGAAAGCATTCAGACCCCTTCCCCCTTTTCCACATTTAGTTACGTTACAGCTTTATTCTAAAATTGTTTTTTTTTTTTATCCTGCTCAATCTACACACAATGCCCCATAATGACAAAGTGAAAACAGGTTTTTAGAAATGTTTGCAAATGTATTACAAATAAAAAACATAAATACCTTATTTACATAAGTATTCAGACCCTTTGCTTATGAGACTCAAAATTGAGCTCAGGTGCATCCTGATTCTATTGATCATCCTTGAGATGCTTGAGACCACCTGTGGTAAATTCAATTGATTGGACATTTTTTGGAAAGGCACACACCTGTCCATATAAGGTCCCACAGTTGGCAGTGCATGTCAGAGCAAAAACCAAGCCTCGGGGTCGAAGGAATTGTCTGTAGAGCTCTGAGACACGACTGTGTCGAGGCACAGATCTGGGGAAGGGTACCAAAACAATTCTGCAACATTGACTCTCAGACCATGAGAAACAAGATTCTTTGGTCTGATGAAACCAAGATTGAACTCTTTGGCCTGAATGTCAAGCAACACATCTCAAGGAAACCTGGCACCATTGCTAAGGTGAGGCATGGTGGTGGCAGCATCATGCTGTGGGGATGGTTTTCAGTGGCAGGAACTGGGAGAATAGTCAGGATCAAGGAAAGATGAATGGAGAAAAGTACAGAGAGATTTTTGATGGAAACCTGCTCCATAGCGCTCAGGACCTCAGACTGGGGTGAAGGTTCACCTTCAAACAGGACAACGACCCTAAGCACACAGCCAAGACAACACAGCAGTGGCTTCGGGACAAGTCTCTAAATGTTCTTGAGTTGCCAAGTCAGAGCCCGGACTTTAACCCGATCGAACATCTCTGGAGAGACCTGAAAAATAGCTGTGCAGTGACGCTCCCCATCCAAAACAAATCAAATTGTATTTGTCACATGCACCAAATACAACAGGTGTAGATCTTACAGTCAAATGCTTACTTATAAGCCCTTAACCAACAATGCAGTTTTAAGATAAATAAGTGTTAAGTAAAAAATGTAAGTATGTATCAAGTTATTAAAGAGCAGCAGTAAAATAACAATGGCGAGGCTATATACAGGCAGTACCGGTACAGAGTCAATGTGCAGGGCCACCGGTTAGTCGAGGTAATTCAGGTAATATGTACATGTAGGTAGAGTGAAAGTGACTATGCATAGACAATAAGAGAGTAGCAGCAGCGTTAAGAGGGGGCGCAATGAAAATAGTCTGGGTAGCCATTTGATTAATTGTTCAGGAGTCTTATGGCTTGGGGGTAGAAGCTGTTAAGAAGCCTTTTGGACCTAGACGTGGCGCTCCAGTACCGCTTGCTGTGCGGTAGCAGAGAGAACAGTCTATGACTAGGGTGGTTGGAGTCATTGACAATTTTTAGGGCCTTCCTCTGACACCGCCTGGTATAGAGGTCCTGTATGGCAGGAAGCTTAGCCCCAGTGATGTACTGGACCGTACGCACTACCCTCTGTTGTGCCTTGCGGTCGGAGGCCGAGCAGTTGCCATACCAGGCAGTGATGCAACCAGTCAGGATGCTCTCGATGGTGCAGCTGTAAAACATTTTGAGGATCTGAGGACCCATGACAAATCTTTTCAGTTTCCTGAGGAGGATTAGACTTTGTTTTGCCCTTTTCACGACTATCTTGGTGTGTTTGGATCATGATAGTTTGTTGGTCATGAGGACACCAAGGAACTTGAAGCTCTCAACCTGTTCCACTACAGCCCTGTCGATGAGAATGGGGGTGTGCTTGGTCCTCCTTTTCCTATCGTCCACAATCATCAACCTGACAGAAATATTTGAGGATCTGTCAGATCGAAGAATGGGAGGAACTCCCCAAATACAGGTGTGCGTGTAGTGACATCCCCAAGAAGACTCAAGACTGTAATCACTGCCAAAGGTGCTTCAACAAATTACTGAGTAAAGGGTCTGAATACTTTAAATGCGATATTTCAGTTATTTTTTGCAAGCTGTTTTTGCTTTGTCTTTATGGGGTATTGTGTGTAGATTGATGAGGGGAGAAAAAAACTATTTAACTCTTCAGGATTGGTGGGTCCCCTGCGGGACGGGTTGAGCTAACGTAGGCTAATGCGATTAGCATGAGGTTGTAAGTAGCAGGAACATTTCCTAGGACATAGACATATCTGATATTGGCAGAAAGCTTAAATCGTAGTTAATCTAATTGCACTGTCCTATTTACAGTAGCTATTACAGTGAAATAATACCATGCTATTATTTGAGGAGAGTGCAACATTATTAATAAACCAATTAGGCACATTTGGGCAGTCTTGATACAATATTTTGAACAGAAGTGCAATGTTTCACTGGATCAGTCTAAAACTTTGCACATACACTGCAAAATCTAAATTGCGCCTGGGCTGGAATAATACATCATGGCCTTTCTCTTGCATTTCAAAGATGATGGTACAAAAAAAATACAAAAACGCGCATGTTTTTTTCTTTGTATTGTCTTTTACCAGATCTAATGTGTTATATTCTCTTACAATAATTTCACATTTCCACAAATTTTGAAATGTTTCCTTTCAAGTGGTATCAAGAATATGCATATCCTTGCTTCCGGTCCTGCGCTACAGGCAGTTAGATGGATTAACACCTCTTAAGGATCCGCCCCTTTTTTTTTAAAAATTCTCCTAACATGACATACCCAAGTATGTCATGTTAGGAGAATTAAAAAAAAAAGGGGCGGATCCTTAAGAGGTGTTAATCCATTTTAGAACAAGGCTGTAACATAACAAAATTTGGAGAAAGTCAAGGGGTCTGAATACTTTCCAAATGCACTCTATGTGCCAGTAAAGCAATTTGAATTTGACAGAACGAGGGCCCAGCCACACCCACAGACTGTGTGTTACATAGGAGCCACACTAGGGCATCAAGATTATTTTTTTTACCTACTACACTGGAAGTGTAATTTTTGGCCAGCGAGAGCAATGTGCAAGGTTCTTTATCCTATTGTGAGCTGCGGGGGAAAAGGGTCTTGAAAACAGAACCAAAGTATAACTTACAGCTCACTTACGCCCACGTTTCATTGAGATTAATAGGAGCGCCTCACGTTCTGTACGCTGTAAGTTATGCATCCGATGTAGCAGGCCTCCATTACAGACTCCAATACATGGAAGTATAATCAACCACTAACACAGTATATGATAATACAAACCTCAGTAAGACACTGAAACCTTAGTTACAGTTCAGACCAACAGGGGCAACCTCAGAAATAAAATAAAATTTTATTCGTCACATACACATGGTTAGCAGATGTTATTGCGAGTGTAGCGAAATGCTTGTGCTTCTAGTTCCGACAGTGCAGCAATATCTAACAAGTAATCTAAAAATTCCATAACAACTACCTAATACACACACATCTAATTAAAGGGATGGAATAAGAATATATACATATAAATATATGGATGAGCAATGACCAAGCGGCATAGGCAAGATGCAATAGATGGTATAAAATACAGTATATACATTTGGGATGAGTAATGCAAGATATGTCAACGTTAATAAAGTGCCAATATTAAAGTGACTAGTGATACATTTATTAAAGTGGCCAATGATTTCAAGTCTGTATGAAGGCAGCAGCCTCTCTGTGTTAGTGATGGCTGTTTAACAGTCTGATGGCCTTGAGCTAGAAGCTATTTTTCAGTCTCTCGGTCCCAGATGCACCTGTACTGACCTCCACCTTTTGGATGGTAGCAGGGTGAACAGGCAGTGGCTCGGGTGGTTGTTGTCCTTGATGATCTTTTTGGCCTTCCTGTGACATCAGGTGCTGTAGGTGTTCTGGGGGGAAGGTAGTTTGCCGCTGGTGATGCGTTGTGCAGACCCCACCACCCTCTGGAGAGCCCTGCGGTTGTGGGCAGTGCAGTTGCCATACCAGTTGGTGATACAGTTCTCAATTGTGCATCTGTAAAAAATTGTGAGGGTTTTAGGTGACAAGACAGATTTCTTCAGCCTCCTGAGGTTGAAGAGACGCTGTTGCTCCTTCTTGTGGGTGGAGCATTTCAGTTTGTCCGTGATGTGATCGATGAGGAACTTAAAAGTTTCCACCTTCTCCACTGCTGTCCCGTCGATGTGGATAGTGGGATGCACCCTCTGATGTTTCCTTAAGTCCACGATCATCTCCTTTGTTTTGTTGACGTTGAGTGAGAGGTTGTTTCCACACTCCGAGTGCCCTCACCTCCTCCCTATAGGCTGTCTCGTCATTGTTGATGATCAAGCCAACTATTTTTGCGTCATCTGCAAACTTGATGTTGGAGGCGTGCATAGCCGTGAAGTCAATGGTGAACAGGGAGGACAGGAGGGGGCTGAGCACACACACTTGTGGGGCCCCAGTGTTGAGGATCAGCGAAGTGGAGATGTTGTTTCCTATCTTCACCACCTAGGGGTCCTAGGAAGTCCCAGGACCCAATTGCACAGGGCGGGGTTGAGACCCAGGGCCTCAAGCTTAATGATGAGCTTGGAGGGTACTATGGTGTTGAATGCTGAGCTGTAGTCAATAAACAGCATTCTTACATAGGTATTCCTCTTGTCCAGATGGGATAGGGCAGTCTTCAGTGTGATGGTGATTGCATCGTTTGTGGACCTATTGGGGCAGTGTGCAAATTGAAGTGGGTCTCGGGTGACCGGTAAGGTGGAGGTGATATAATCCTTGACTAGTCTCTCAAAGCACTACATGATGACAGAAGTGAGTGCTCTGGGGCGTTAGTCATTTAGTTCAGTTACCTTTGCCTTCTTGGGTACTGGAAGAATGGTGGACATGTTGAAGCATGTGGGGACAGCAGACTGGGATAGGGAGAGATTGAACATGTCCATAAACACACCAGCCAGCTGGTCTGCGCATGCTCTGAGGACGAGGGTAGGGATGCCGTCTGGGCCGTCAGCCTTGCGAGGGTTAACGTGTTTAAATGTCTTACTCACATCGGCCACGGAGGAGAGCCCACAGTCCTTGGTAGCAGGCCGCATCGGTGGCACTGTATTATCCCCAAAGTGGGCAAAGAAGGTGTTTAGTTTGTCTGGAAGCAAGACGTTGGTGTCCGTGGCTGGTTTTCTTTTTGTGATTCTGTGATTGTCTGTTGACCCTGCCACATACATCTCGTGTCTGAGCCATTGAATTGCAACTCTACTTTGTCTCTATACTAACATTTCGCTTGTTTGATTGCCTTGCAGAGGGAATAACTACACTGTTTGTATTCAACCATATTCCCAGTCATCTTTCCATGTTTAAATGCGGTGGTTTGCTCTCAGTTTTGCGCGAATGCCGCCATCTATCCACAGTTTCTGGTTAGGGTAGGAATTAATAGTCGCAGTAGGTACAACATCTCCTATCCACTTCCTTATAAACTCACTCACTGAATCAGTGCATAAATCAATATTATTCTCTGAGGCTACCCGGAACATGTCCCAGTCAGCGTGATCAAAACAATCTTGAAGCGTGGATTCGATTGGTCAGACCAGCGTTGAATAGTTCTTGTCACGGGTACATCCTGTTTTGAGTTTCAGCCCATAGGAAGGGAGGAGCAAAATGAAGTTGTGGTCAGATTTGCCGAAAGGAGGGCCTTGTATGCATCGTGGAAATTAGAGTAGCAGTGATCCAGTGTATTGGCAGCGGGAGTGCGACAATCAATATTCTGATATAGGTCACTTCCCTTTGGTCAGACATCAACCCATATAGACCCTTAATTTCGAAAGCACACTGGTATACTCTAGACCAATTGCAAAAAAAAAACTATACAGGTTCTGTGCATCGTATCATTTTCCTCTCTCTTTTTCTTTCCTGTGAGCCCTCCATCTGTCTCTTTCTCTCTCTGGCAGGAGTTTAAGACTGTGGCGAGAGGCGACACGGGACAGTACAGCTGTCTGGCATCCAACAAAGTGGGGCCGCCCAAGATGTGTGAGGCTAAACACATGAAGATAGGTGAGTGTGCGTGCATGCATGCAAGTGTGTGTATGTGTGTGTGTTTAATTATAAGAATGATTGTGGTTCATATTAGTGTAGTTTTGTCTTTCCACAAACTAGCGTGACTCTCGTGCTTCAAACCCCATTGATATGGTCGATAACCAACACAGTTACAATACCAGAGCTGGTGTTATGTCTTGTAAAATCCCAAGAGTAAACAGTACTGTGAGGAGCACGTGTTTATATACAGGCATGTGTCTATGGAATAGCCTCCCCCTGGAGATCAAGCAAAGAAAAAGTAGAAATAGCTTCAAAAACCAGGCAAAGGTTTTCATTTGGATAAGGTTGTCTAAGTAAGAGAAACCCCTCCACTGCCCCTTGTGCCCCCTACTGCGGCTGGTCAGGTGTATTTATTTGAATGATAGGTACAATTAATATATTGTTTTAATGTGAAATGAATGTGGTTGATTTAAGGTTAGGGAAAGGTGCAGCGAATAGTGCCACTTTTTAGGGTGTCAATATAAATGAATGTATTTATGGTTGTTTGTCATTTTGTCTTGCCTTTTTTTAATCGTTAAATGTGTTATTGTTTTTACCACCAGGGACCACTTTGGAAACAAGCGTTTTAATTAATACTTTCAAGTGATATCCTCTGGGTCCACATTGTACATGTTGTTGTATTTGTCTGTTACACAAAATAAATTCAATTCAATTGTGAAGTGTAGGTATATAGGCATAGAACTGTACAATTGGTCTTCTGAGCTTCTAAGCTAAGAAACCATTAGAACAAATGGATACAACAAAAACAGTAAGGAAAGAAATAAAACTAGTTTTTCAGAAAGAAAAAAAAGAAAAGACCTCTTGAATAACCCCCAGAAGGAAAACCGAGCCGTGGCTTTTGTGGAGTGATAAGTAATGGTGCATCAAGGGTGACTTGTCGATGTGCTCAGAGGGTCCCTGGTTCGAGCCCAGGTTGGGGCGAGGAGAGAGACAGAAGCAAAGGTTTTTAGCTTTAAATAGGGAAGAGTACATTTTTGTAATTTCCCCTGGGTAGGTTCATTTTTCGGAGGAAATCATAAATGGGAGATGTTTTAACCAAGAAGGGGCCTGCACTCAAACAGGCATTAATTAACTTATTCCAATCGATTCTGTAGCCAGAGAAGGCACAAAACAAATGAATCAGATCCACGATATCTTGGATACTGGCTTGAGGGTTGGTTATATAGAGGAGAATGTCATCTGCGTGTAGTGAAATGTTATTTGAGATGTCCTTAGTATTGTAACCAACTAGCGTGACTCTCTCACTCTCTCTTTCAGAGGATGTAAACATGGCAGGGGTCGTGGCTGCGGTCGTGGTCATCTGTCTGGTCATCGCCATTTGTGGCTTCGGGGGGTACTATGCACACCGTAATGGCTACTTCAGCAGTGAGTCTGCCTGTCTGTCCCTCTCTCTGTCTGTCCATGAAACATACAATATGTCTGGCTCTCGGTTAGAAAATATCATTTGCACTCACTTCCTCTTACTTTCTGTCTCCACTCTCCTCTTCATTTCTATCCATCTCCAGAACACAGAGGAAGGTAAGAGTTGTGTCCTTAAATCTATGAACAATTATCCCAAATACAGTGAAGACACCCTGACACTGAACACATCTGCGTTGCTGTGTAACTACCACTGACTAATAGAGTTGTGTGCGTTTTAATGTTCTGAGTAAGTTCAGTAGAGAGCGACAGGTGTGATTGACATCTCCTTTTCAAGTGAACCCTGACTGCTAATAAACTCCCCTCCCGGCTGAATTGTGATTCGCTTACCCCCCCTCTGTGTGGTCGTGTTTGTTAGTAACCCTGAGCATGGTGTGTGAACCTCATCCACCCCCTCACTCAACTTTGAACCCCCCCCCACAGGTCCTTTTGGATCCCTCAGTGTCATGGTGTGGCCCACATCAGCAACCAGGACCTCCATAGAACAAAAGACAAGTGAGTCTGACCCACAGACAGACTCGAGTAATAGATTTAAAAGTAGACAAGATTCCTTTACAGAAAAAGTTGCCCTTTCCACTCCATAGGACCGTGTCCTGTGCTGTGTTTGATGTGGTGGTGTTCTCTTGATAGATGTTTTTACTGAGACCACAGCTGCATCACATTTAGGAAGCCCCCTCCCTCTCGCTCCCGCCACTCTGTCAAACAATCTATTGTCTTTAAAAATGCCTCTGTCTTCCAGGACTAATGCCAACTACAACCCTCCACCCCAAGACGTGAGTGTTTTTCCTCAGATTTTCTCTGTTGGTGTATTCATTGATGGGTATGATGTTCACAGGAAATGTTGACTTGAGCATTGCCCCCTTACATGTGACATTTTCTAGATAACATTTTACAACCATATTAAAAGACAATATGATCATTTCTAGTATTATTCTCTTGGCAGTAGTAGTAAGTAAAATTCTCCAAATGGTTACTAATAATGGAGAAAAAGACCTGAATTGCAGTAGTTCTGACTGAAGGAACATATGCTACTGTTTTCTCTCGCTCAGCCTGCGGACTTCAAACACACCCAGTCCTTCATGCTGTGAGGACCTCGACATCCCCCTGGAAGACAACACTGGAGTAGTTTCATTCCACCCAAATGAATAGCTCTAAGAATAATTAATTATATTTTTTGGGACTGACCAACCCTGCTCTGCTCACCCTTGTGGATGGATAGCAAGGGGGGGGAAAGACAACAGCGCGTAGAGGCCATTTATTCCTCCTGTTTTGCTTTCCCTGGGCCCTCAATGCAAGCCTATTATATTAGTCACATGGTACTCTACTTCCCTCTGGTGGCCAAGTTGTTAAACTACAGCATATCGCCATGTTGTGGTGGACCCATGGAATTACGTCCCACACATGCACACTTCCCCCTCAGCTGGCCAAAACATGAACTACCTAAATCTGATTTTATACCAAAGACGTGAACATGGCATCTGAGTGTAATATACTGTACATATTTTCTGAAGGCTATTGGATACGGCTATTGATGTGCATACAATGTAGCCATCACATTAGGCCTCCCGAGTGACGCAGCATCTCAGTGCAAGAGGTGTCACGACAGTCCCTGGTTCGAATCCAGGCTGTAACATCCGGCCGTGATTTGGAGTCCCATAGAGCAGCGCTCAATTGGCCCAGCTTCGTCTGGGTTTGGCCGTCATTGTAAATAAGAGTTTGTTCTTAACTGACCAATCCATTTTCTTCTGAGGGCAGTAGATCTCATTCAGTCGGTTTGGATTTTTATTTAACCTTTACTTAACTAGGCAAGTCTGTTAAGAACAAATTCTTATTTACAATGATGGCCTACCCCGGCCAAACCCTAACGACGCAGGGCCAATTGTGCGCCACTCTATGGGCCTCCCAATCACGGCCGGTTGTGATACAGCCTGGAATCAAACCAGGGTCTGTAGTGATGCCTCCAGCACTGAGATGCTGCGCCACTCGGGAGCCAAAATTACATAGATGTCCTCACCCCCCGTTAGTCTAATTAGCATACAGGTAACAGAAAAAAAATCCACATCAAAGTCCATCTGTTTTAAGATGGAGAAATTGTTTTTTTGTATGGGCCGCGCCCCAATAATAGTAAAGCAGTGTTGGTCAGAACAGGAGACATCCCTGAAAAACACCAGAGATCACCACAATAGTCTTATGGATTGCTTCCTCCATTTTGAATATTGGCCATCCACTATATTCCTTTCAGAACAGTGCAGCTGAAGGAAAGGAGACACTTTGGGATCGATTCAATCCATAATGATGAAGTTCAGTGCTGTGATTGAAATGTAAAGGCGATGTCCCTATTTTCGCAAACTGCCTTCACGTTGAACGCTGCATATGTTGGCTCAATCATAAATGACCTTTACATTTCAATTGCGCAGTAGCTCTGAACTTCGGCAATACTAATTGAATTGAGACCTTTGAGATGGACCCCTGCTCACCAGAAGATGCCTACATTTTCTGTGATGCCCAGTGCCTTTCAAAAGTAGTTGTTATATTCTATCTAGGGGCTCTTTTGTAAGTGTTTTCTTGTTTTGTTTAAGCTAAGGTATTATTGTGCTACTGCATTTTTGGTCTTATAGTGTATGTTTCTTAACCTATGGATGAAGGGGTTGCTGTACGTTTATTCTGTGTAAGATGTTTATTCAGTATTAAAGATTTTCTATCAAAAACTTGTTCAATCATTTATCATTTCGTACCATGTGGTCTTTTCCCCACAGCCGCTGGAACAGGGTGGAGTGCCATGAGTCAGGCAAGCGAGACTGTAGTGTGACATCGTCATATGTTATCAATCAAAAATGCAAGCATGTAAGGTTGAACATGGTTTGCAAAATCACTCTTACCATAACCCCTTGACTGATTAGCGTAAGAAAACAAAATGTTCTCACATTTAATCCAACTTCATTTATTAAATAGTACATTAACAGTGGTGACATGTAGGACAGGGACAACGTCGTCATGGCAACTGTGTTCACTTGGCCACTTCCTGCAGCTGGGGCTCTGGAAAAGAGAGAAGTGAGATTGAGAAATGCTCGGTCGTATTCATTAGTGCATACCGTAGTGAAACACTTTGCAAAACAAAAACAAGCGTTTATTGTTCCGGTAGTTCCTTTCATGTTTTGTATATACATTTTTTGGGGGTTTTGTTTGGTGCCTAAAGAATACAACCCTAGTTGAGGGTGAATGAATCCTTTAAAACCACCCGTGTCAAACTAATTTCATGGAGGGCTGAGTGTCTGTGGGTTTTTGCACCTCCCTCGTAGTTGATGAATTAAGGTCACTAAATTAGTAAAGAACTCCCCTCACTGGTTGTCTCGGACTTAACCGAAAGGGGGAAAAAAAACACACGTACACTAGAACCACCATGGAATGACTGACACCCCTGCTTTTAAGCATAGAATGAGTATGCTACGTAGGGTGAGATGCGGGTAGTACAATTTAGTCTATGACTAAGCTACCACGAAATGCTACTACTGCGGTAGAGCTGGGTGACATCCATATCACAATGAATGGACAATTATCACAATAATGAGAAATCAAACGACATGTTTGGGGTCCTGTGTGGCTCAGTCGGTAGAGCATGGCACTTGCAACGCCAAGCGTCGTGGGTTCGATTCCCGCTGGGGCCACCCATATGTAAAAGTAGTGGCCCCAGCCGACTTGTAAGTCGCTTTGGACAAAAGCGTCTGCTAAATGGGATATATTATTATTATATTAAATTTACACCCCAGTTACTTTTTCTATTACACTTTAAATGTCGTAGCTATCTATTGTTCCATTAGCAATCGCCCATATTATTTCAAACGTCACATTTCTCCACTGTAGGCAACTTGTCGTTATTAATGATGTCAGTGAAATGTCTGATCATTTTCAGTTAATCGCCCCAGCTCTATACTGCAGTGCATGGCCTTAACGAACCTGTAAATTTGAAGTCAGGGAATTTGGTGAGGTCACCGGTCCCGTATAACCTCTGCAGTTTGGTGATCTCCTCTGAGACGCCCTTTTCGTAAGAGGGGCCTGCATCAACAATCCCACCTGCTGCAGCCCTGGAGAAAAGAGAAAGATGGGGAAGGAACCTTTTTAAAAATCAAATCAAATTTTATTTGTCACATACACATGGTTAGCAGATGTTAATGGGAGTGTAGCGAAATGCTTGTGCTTCTAGTTCCGACAATGCAGTAATAACCAACAAGTAATCTAACTAACAATTCCTAAACTACTGTCTTATACACAGTGTAAGGGGATAAAGAATATGTACATAAGGCTATATGAATGAGTGATGGTACAGAGCAGCATAGGCAAGATACAGTAGATGGTATCGAGTACAGTATATACATATGAAATGAGTATGTAAACAAAGTGGCATAGTTAAAGTGGCTAGTGATACATGTATTACATAAGGATGCAGTCGATGATATAGAGTACAGTATATACGTATGCATATGAGATGAATAATGTAGGGTAAGTAACATTATATAAGGTAGCATTGTTTAAAGTGGCTAGTGATATATTTACATCATTTCCCATCAATTCCCATTATTAAAGTGGCTGGAGTTGAGTCAGTGTCAGTGTGTTGGCAGCAGCCACTCAATGTTAGTGGTGGCTGTTTAACAGTCTGATGGCCTTGAGATAGAAGCGGTTTTTCAGTCTCTCGGTCCCAGCTTTGATGCACCTGTACTGACCTCGCCTTCTGGATGATAGCGGGGTGAACAGGCAGTGGCTCGGGTGGTTGATGTCCTTGATGATCTTTATGGCCTTCCTGTAACATCGGGTGGTGTAGGTGTCCTGGAGGGCAGGTAGTTTGCCCCCGGTGATGCGTTGTGCAGACCTCACTACCCTCTGGAGAGCCTTACGGTTGAGGGCGGAGCAGTTGCCGTACCAGGCGGTGATACAGCCCGCCAGGATGCTCTCGATTGTGCCTCTGTAGAAGTTTGTGAGTGCTTTTGGTGACAAGCCGAATTTCTTCAGCCTCCTGAGGTTGAAGAGGCGCTGCTGCGCCTTCTTCACGATGCTGTCTGTGTGAGTGGACCAATTCAGTTTGTCTGTGATGTGTATGCCGAGGAACTTAAAACTTACTACTGTTCCATCGATGTGGATAGGGGGGTGTTCCCTCTGCTGTTTCCTGAAGTCCACAATCATCTCCTTAGTTTTGTTGACGTTGAGTGTGAGGTTATTTTCCTGACACCACACTCCGAGGGCCCTCACCTCCTCCCTGTAGGCCTTCTCGTCGTTGTTGGTAATCAAGCCTACCACTGTTGTGTCGTCCGCAAACTTGATGATTGAGTTGGAGGCGTGCGTGGCCACGCAGTCGTGGGTGAACAGGGAGTACAGGAGAGGGCTCAGAACGCACCCTTGTGGGGCCCCAGTGTTGAGGATCAGCGGGTAGGAGATGTTGTTACCTACCCTCACCACCTGGGGGCGGCCCGTCAGGAAGTCCAGTACCCAGTTGCACAGGGCGGGGTCGAGACCCAGGGTCTCGAGCTTGATGACGAGCTTGGAGGGTACTATGGTGTTGAATGCCGAGCTGTAGTCGATGAACAGCATTCTCACATAGGTATTCCTCTTGTCCAGATGGGTTAGGGCAGTGTGCAGTGTGGTTGAGATTGCATCGTCTGTGGACCTATTTGAGCGGTAAGCAAATTGGAGTGGGTCTAGGGTGTCAGGTAGGGTGGAGGTGATATGGTCCTTGACTAGTCTCTCAAAGCACTTCATGATGACGGAAGTGAGTGCTACAGGGCGGTAGTCGTTTAGCTCAGTTACCTTAGCTTTCTTGGGAACAGGAACAATGGTGGCCCTCTTGAAGCATGTGGGAACAGCAGACTGGTATAGGGATTGATTGAATATGTCCGTAAACACACCAGCCAGCTGGTCTGCGCATGCTCTGAAGGCGCGGCTGGGGATGCCGTCTGGGCCTGCAGCCTTGCGAGGGTTAACACGTTTAAATGTTTTACTCACCTCGGCTGCAGTGAAGGAGAGACCGCATTTTTCCGTTGCAGGCAGTGTCAGTGGCACTGTATTGTCCTCAAAGCGGGCAAAAAAGTTATTTAGTCTGCCTGGGAGTAAGACATCCTGGTCCGTGACTGGGCTGGATTTCTTCCTGTAGTCCGTGATTGACTGTAGACCCTGCCACATGCCTCTTGTGTCTGAGCCGTTGAATTGGGATTCTACTTTGTCTCTGTACTGACGCTTAGCTTGTTTGATAGCCTTACGGAGGGAATAGCTGCATTGTTTTTATTCAGTCATGTTACCAGACACCTTGCCCTGATTGAAAGCAGTGGTTCGCGCTTTCAGTTTCACGCGAATGCTGCCATCAATCCAAGGTTTCTGGTTAGGGAATGTTTTAATCGTTGCTATGGGAACGACATCTTCAACGCACGTTCTAATGAACTCGCACACCGAATCAGCGTATTCGTCAATGTTGTTATTTGACGCAATACGAAACATGTCCCAGTCCACGTGATGGAAGCAGTCTTGGAGTGTGGAGTCAGCTTGGTCGGACCAGCGTTGGACAGACCTCAGCGTGGGAGCTTCTTTTTTTTAGCTTTTGTCTGTAGGCAGGTATCAGCAAAATGGAGTCAACAAAACAACACTGTAGCATGGAATACACTACTCTGTTGTTTAGGACTGACCCCATTTAGTCGACTGATAATTCTTTATTCGAGCATTAGCAAAAATAGATATAGACATATATCATTGTGTACAAGACACCGGTCTGATTTGCCCGTGAGTGGACTAATCCATTGTGGAGGCCGTGGGGATGGCCGCTGTCCACGGTTCTGAAACACGCTGTTGAATTGGCACCTTTTCCTAGACCATGTTACTATGTGCATAATAGCAAAGTTAACAGGCATATTGGTTAACGAGCATAAAGCGGAGACAGCTGCCGAATGAGGGGAGATACAATAAGGCACGGGCTGTTTTCCTAAGAAAAGTGAGGAAACCAACTTAATTGAGGTCTAGAAATCAGTAGCATTACTATTAAATGTGCCTGGCTTTATAAATCATGCATATACAGTGGATTTGGAGAGTATTCAGACCCCTTCACTTTGTAGCTGGTTTTCATCAAGGACCTCTGTACTTTGCTCCGTTCATCTTTTCCCTCAGCCTGATTAGTGCCCCAGTCCCTGCCACTGAAAAACATCCCCACAGCATGATGCTGCCACCACCATGCTTCACCTTAGGGATGGCACCAGGTTTCCTCCAGACATATCACTTGGCATTCGGGAGTTCAATCTTGGTTTCATCAGACCAGAGAATCTTGTTTCTCATGGTCTGAGAGTCCTTTAGGTACCTCTTTTTTGGCTGTAATGTGCCTTTTTCCTGAGGACTACAACTTTTACTACCATAAAGGCCTAATTGGTGGAGTGCTGCAGAGATGGTTGTCCTTCTGGAAGGTTCTCCCAGCTCCACAGAAGAACTCTGGAACTCTGTCAGAGTGACCATTGGGATTTTGGTCACCTCCCTGACCAAGGCCAGGCGACCAGCTCTAGGAAGAGTCTTGATGGTTCCAAACTTCTTCCATTTAAGAATGATGGAGGTCACGGTGTTCTTGGGGACCTTCAAAGCTGCAGAAATGTTTTGGTATCCTTCCCAAGATCTGTACCAACACAATCCTGTCTCGGAAATCTACGGACAATTCCATCAACCTAACGGCTTGGTTTTTGCTCTGACATGCACTGTCAACTGTGGGACCTTATATTGACAGGTGTGTGCCTTTCCAAATCATGTCCAATAGAATTTACCACAGGTGGACTCCAATTGAGTTGTAGAAAATTCTCTAGGATGACCAATGGAAACAGGATGCACCTGAGTTCAATTTCGAGTCTCATAGCAAAGGGTCTGAATACGTATGTAAATAAGGTATGTTTTTTGTTTTCAATACATTTCTACGAACCTGTTTTCGCTTTGTCATTATGGGGTACTGTGTCTCTATTGATGATGATTTTAAAAATGTAATCCATTTTAGAAAAAGTCTGTAGCGTAACAAAATGTGGAAAAAGTCAAGGGGTCTGAATACTTTCCAAATACACGGTATATCTACAGAAATAAGAAAGATCCTGCTTCAGTTGCCTGCTTGCGTGTTTGTTTAATTGCCTACTTATTCCGTGAGCACCAAGCATCACGCAAAGACATGTCAAGGAAGCCCTACCTTTGTTGCAGTGGGTGAGCTCAAGAAACCGCATAACTAGTCAGCCCTATAATTATAATACCCTATAACGAGTCAGACATATATAACCTATAAAAGCACCTTCAGCATCCTATGCGGTTCATGGATCTTGCCATCTAGGCATATAGGACCGGGTTCAGAAGGTGCACAACATTGCGGAACGTTCAGATAGAAATATATAATGTAGAATGAACACGACTCTGACATGAACTGTATAATCAAGGATCAAGTCAGCGAGCTCTGTTCTCCGACATTTTTATTTGCAACATCCCACAGCGTTCGCCTACTGAACATATGGCCCAGCCTTCTGCAAATAGCTCTGCAGCGCTAAAAGGACGGGCAGACTCCCTGCCACCATCTCTGTGATGACATCCCGGGTCATTCCACACAAGCCTAGCTAATGTATAACCTACCAACATGAAGAAACAAGTAAGTTAGCAGTAGTGACAGTAGGACAAATAGTGCGGTTATTTATCGCACTCACTTGCTCTTGGTGCTGTAGTCGCGGATCTTGTCTAGGAATAGTTTCTGGATAGGATCCAGGTCCTTGGCCCGGTTGAAGAGGACAGCAGACAGGCCGAAATTCCTGCGCAGTGTCAATGACACCGCGGAGCGCAACAGCGAGGACAGCCGGAATAGTTTACGAAGCGCCATACTGTCAAACGGAGAGAGGGACAAATGACAACTGTTAAATTTGACAGTGTCGCTACCAAACTAGCTAAACTGAACATGTATATTACTGGCGATAGATAAACCGTGCGTGTACAGTAGCTACATGAAGTTAACGTTACTAGCTAGTTAACGGTTCCTCGCTGGCTGGATATCTGACGGCGGTAACGTGGCTGTGGGAACTAGTGGGAACCCAACCCTGTGCATATATTCCATACACCCATCTGAGGCAACAAAAATACATGACCCTAGCTAATTTACAGTATTTTGGGGGAAGTTACAGTATCAGTCGACTCTCTTACCGGCTGGCTATGACTTGTATTAGCATGAATATGACGAACATGTACGATTTGGCGTTAATATAATGAAATCGATTATAAGGCGTTTAATTCCGCTGTAAAAACACCACTCACCTTGGATTTGACACTCGTTGACAGTGATTACTTCCACTGTGATAAACCGCTTTGCATTGTGGCTATTTTTCAATCGGTCGCGTTCCGGAACATCAACGTGCGTCCTGGCTGCGCATCTCTACAGCCCTGTTCTTTTCAGCGCTATATCGTTTTTATCATAGCAATGTGCACAGCTTTCATATCACCCACATAATAACGATGCTTTATTTGCTACCTTATTTGGTATTTTATTCTGAAGTGAAAATCAAACTAGTCAAATGCCTTGAAGGTGCATGTCTTTGCCCCTGTGGCAAAACAACAAGTCACACGAAAAACATACTTGCTGGATTTACACCAAACGATTTCGTCTTTCCCTCAACTTCCTTGTACAGTCCTATAAATCTATTTGGTTTTTCTTTAGGCGATTGAAAATAGGATTTACAGTGTGCACCAGTAACCTACTGATTGTTTTAATCTCATGAATCTGATTTTAGTTGTCTATGATCTCCTACTCAAATAAAATACTGCATGAGTTACAATAACATGACAATACGCAATCATGTGGAGTTGATCAAAGCAAAATCAAACAGGACAAAAACATACTTATCTTTTCAATTACATACCTTCCTACTCTCTCAGAAAAAGAGATACATAATTGTAGCCTAGTCTAGGCCAACTTAAATGGGTACAAACTAGAGGTGTTCATTCCCACGGGATGCCTGCAGAACCTGATAGAGATCATTGCAGCACAGTCTGCATTTTTCATGCAGCGGGTGGGAGCTGGCAGTCAGAGACTACTTCGGGAGAATGTCAATGACTTAGCAGTGTCGTGCCAGGGTAACAATCTCTCCTTCAACGTCAGTTTGACCAATGAGCTGATAGAGGACTAAAGGAGAAAGAGGGGACAGCATGCCCTCGTTCACATCGACGGGGCTGTTGTGGAGCGAGTCAAGAGCTTCAAGCTCCTTGGCAAACGTATCACTATAGAGTTATTAACATGGTCCACACACAGCCGCAGTCATGAACAGAGCACGGCAGCGCCTCTTCCACCTCAGGAGGCTGAATAGATTTGGCATGGGCCCTCAGATCCTCAAAAAGTTCTACAGGTACACAATCAAGAGCATCTTGACTGGCTTCATCACAACTTGATATGGCAATTGCACCACCCTTGATCGCAAAGCGCTACAGAGGGTGGTGCGGACAGCCCAGTACATCACTGGGGCCAAGCTCCCAGCCATCCAGGACCTTTGTAGCTATGAGACTTGAAATTGAGCTCAGGAGCATCCTGTTTCCATTGATAATCCTTGAGATGTTTCAACAACTTGCCACATATTTATCAACTGTACTCTGATGTTTCACAAAAGTTTTGAAACTTTCTAGATTCTACATATTGTAAATTAAAGATAAACATTTTTGCTAAGAGTATTATTATATTATTAATCAAATTACTTTAAATCACCCAGCAGTGCTATTTGCAGAGTAAGCTCCAGGTAAATGTTGCAATTCTTCAGCCATTCCTGAACTTGCGACCAAAAACAAAACTACATATGGACAGTACCAAAACAAATTATCCAATGATTCTGTCTCATCGCAGCAAGATCTGCAGAGCTGGTATGGTTGTATCCCCCCATCTATATAACATTATATTGGTTGCAAGAATTTTGTATAATAATTTAAATGGAAAAACTCTACGCTTTTGCGATCTATATAGCACAGCTGTCATTTATGGGGGGGTGGGGTCCTTAAATGAAACTGATATACTTTTTTATTTATCACAATTTTCTTTAGACAATTTTTGTCTTTAATGCAGATCCGACAGACAAGCTCCTTACTTTCTCCTCCTTCCACTTGCCTCTTACATTTTTGTGGTAATGCTGCAGTTAGATGGTTGTAATTTTGAGTAGAGCAGGCATTTCCATATATTTCCCCAATCTCTTTCCAGGAGTTCAACCTCATTTTCGTATCTTCGAAAACCCGACACAAGGTTTCATAAAGATGTTTTTTATTTGTGAACTTGTTCTGAGCCTTTCATCACAGTTCTCCATGTTTGTTGTCAAGGAAGTGAGTTTGTGTTTATACAGGATATACCGCCCCCACCTACCGTCAGCCAATCATGTCAATGCGGAGCTATACGGAGCTCTCCGCATGGTTACAAAATTTGGGAGGCGCACTCCGATGCGGTACAAAGCTTGATTTGGTGTTGCGTCACACCCTCCGCACAGAGCCTCTGAGTCGCATTCCCAGAGCAAGCATAAATTGACATTTACCTCTAGTCTCCTAGTTGGCTTTACCTCAGTCCTCTACTGTTTTTAATGTACATCTGTGATATTTATTACCCCAACCTAAGAGAGGGACAAGTAGCCCAGTTCGCAGACAACCTGTTATTGGGCCACTATTATTGGGCCTTTGCCCATGCTGGAAAAAAGCTACAGAGGAGCATAATAGAGATCTAGAACTGGGCCAATCTGTGGCGGCTCAAGTTCAACCCCCTGAAGACCTCATCTCAAGAAACCCCAAAAGAACCAAGCAAATGCACCTTCAACTATATCTACAGGCTAAGTTCCTTGGGGTCACATTTCAAGAACATATGTCCTGGAGTGCCCATATAGAATGCCTGGAGGAGGAGGGAAGTGAAAGAACCACCTGAGGGTACTCTGCAGAAGAAAAGGAGGAGCCATGTCCGGAACAGACGTCAGAGTGTACCAGAGATACATCCAGCCGCTCTTTGAGAATGCTACATCAGCCTGGTGTATCGTGGGGAGGTCTCATGTCAGGAAATTTCAGACCATTCAAAACCTTGACGTCAAGATGGCAGACAGACTCACCACGTACACACACACACTAAATACATGAGCTTTCAGGATTGAGAACAGTAGAGGAGAGGATGGCTGTTCTGGGGGCGCAGGTTTACCCTCAGGTCGGTGGACATTCCATCACTGAAACCCATGATTCGGGAGGAACAAGCTGTCCCGCCCAGATTTGTATCCTGCATTGAGCATGTCACTTTTATACCACCGTTAAAACAATTTTAGAGTGGATATGATGTATTTTATTGTGATTTTATAGACTCTTATTCCCGCCGGTTTTTACTGCACTTTACATCCATTAAAGTTTTTTTTTTTATCATATCAAGTTGAGAAAAAAATATATAAATAAAGGAGAACTCCACCACCCCCTTCACCTTGTACCTTGCCAAACCTGACTTTCACCATGCATGGAGAAGACGGATAGAAGAGGGCATGAAGCCCTGAGATGTCCCTACCAGTCCCAAAGATTGTCGTCGTCGTCTCCTAGTTGGGTGTGTGAGATCAAGTGAGTCGAGTAGGACATGTGTGGTCTTATTGAAATAGAGTATCATTGGCGGAGAATCACATGGCAGTTATCTTTCCAAGGAAATGAACTTAAACATGATTAGAATATAGTTGTAAGAGAAAACGTGCGCACCCTCAAAGCATAATGTTTCCACCTCCTTGTTTGACGGTGGGGATGGTGTTCTTGAGGTCATAGGCAGCAATCCTCCTCCAAACACAGCGAGTTGAGTTGATGCCAAAGAGCTCCATTTTGGTCTCATCTGACCTCAACACTTTCACTCATTTGTCCTCTGAAACATTGAGATGTTCATTTGCAAACTTCAGACGGGAATGTATATGTGCTTTCTTGAGCAGCGGGACCTTGCGGGCGCTGCAGGATTTCAGTCCTTCACGGCGTGGTGTGTTACCAATTGTTTTCTTGGTGACTATGGGTCCCAGCTGCCTTGAGATCATTGACAAGATCCTCCCGTGTAGTTCTGGGCTGATTCCTCACTGTTCTCATGATCATTGCAACTCCACGAGGTGAGATCTTGCATGGAGCCCCAGGCAGAGGGAGATTGACAGTTTTTTTGTGTTTCTTCCATTTGCGAATAATCGCACCAACTGTTGTCACCTTCTCACCAAGCTGCTTGGCGATGGTCTTGTAGCCCATTCCAGCCTTGTGTAGGTCTACAATCTTGTCCCTGACATCCTTGGAGAGCTCTTTTGTCTTGGCCATGGTGGCGAGTTTGGAATCTGATTGATTGCTTCTGTGGACAGGTGTCTTCTATACAGGTAACAAACTGAGATTAGGAGCACTCCCTTTAAGAGTGTGCTCCTAATCTCAGCTCGTTACCTGTATAAAAGACACCTGGGAGCCAGAGATCTTTCTGATTGAGAGGGGGTCAAATAGTTATTTCCCTCTTTAAAATGCAAATCAATTTATAACATTTTTAACATGCGTTTTTCTGGATTTTGTTGTTGTTATTCAGTCTCTCATTGTCAAATAAACCCACCATTAAAATGATAGACTGATCATTTCTTTGTCAGTGGGCAAACATACAAAATCAGCAGGGGATCAAATACTTTTTTTCCCTCACTGTATAGCCCTTGGTTCACTCCAGCCCTGACTGCCCTTGACCAGCACAAAACATCCTGTGACGTACTGCATTAGCATCGAATAGCCCCCGCGATATGCAACTTTTCAGGGAAGTTAGGAACCAATATACACAGGCAGTTAGGAAAGCAAAGGCTAGCTTTTTCAAACAGAAATTTGCATCCTGTAGCACAAACTCCAAAAATATCTGGGACACTGTAAAGTCCATGGAGAATAAGAGCACCTCCTCCAAGCTGCCCACTGCACTGAAGTTAGGAAACACTGTCACCACCGATAAATCTACGATAATTGAGAATTTCAATAAGCATTTCTCTACGGCTGGCCATGCTTTCCACCTGGCTACCCCTACCCAGGTCAACAGCTCAGCACCCACCACTGCAACTTGCCCAAGCCTCCCCATTTCTCCTTCACCCAAATCTAGATAGCTGATGTTCTGAAAGAGTTGCAAAATCTGAACCCCTACAAATCAGCTGGGCTAGACAATCTGGAACCTCTCTTTCGAATATTATCCACCGCAATTGTTGCAACCCCTATCTCTAGCCTGTTCAACCTCTCTTTCGTATTGTCTGGGATCCCTAAAGATTGGAAAGCTGCCGCGGTCATCCCCCTCTTTAAAGGGGGTGACACTCTAGACTCAAACTGTTACAGACCCACATGATGAAGTCGCAAGTTTACATACACCTTAGCCAAATATATTTAAACTCAGTTTTTCACAATTCCTGACATTTAATCCTCATAATAATTCCCTGTCTTAGGTCAGTTAGGATGCCCACTTTATTTTAAGAATGTGAAATGTCAGAATAATAGAGAGAATGATTTATTTCAGCTTTTATTTTTTTTCATCACATTCCCAGTGGGTCAGAAGTTTACATACACTCAATTAGTATTTGGTAGCATTGCCTTTAAATTGTTTAACCTGGGTCAAATGTTTTGGGTAGCCTTCCACAAGCTTCCCACAATAAGTTTGGGGAATTTTGGCCCATTCCTCCTGACAGAGCTGGTGTAACTGAGTAAGGTTTGTAGGCCTCCTTGCACGCACATGCTTTTTCAGTTCTGCCCACACATTTTCTATAGGCTTGAGGTCAGGGCTTTGTGATGGCCACTCCAATACCTTGACTTTGTTGTCCTTAAGCCATTTTGCCACAACTTTGGAAGTATGCTTGGGGTCATTGTCCATTTGGAAGACCCATTTACGACCAAGCTTTAACTTCCTGATTGATGTCTTGAGATGTTGCTTCAATATATCCACATCATTTTCCCATCTCATGATGCCGTCTATTTTGTGAAGTGCACCAGTCGCTCCTGCAGCAAAGCACCCCCACAACATGATGCAGCCACCCCCGTGCTTCACAGTTGGGATGGTGTTCTTTGGCTTACAAGCCTCCCCCTTTTTCCTCCAAATGTAACGATGGTCATTATGGCCAAACAATTCTATTTTTGTTTCATCAGACCAGAGGACATTTCTCCAAAAAGTACAATCTTTGTCCCCATGTGCAGTTGCAAACCGTAGTCTGGCTTTTTTATGGCGGTTTTGGAGCAGTGGCTTCTTCCTTGCTGAACGGCCTTTCAGGTTATGTCGATATAGGATTCGTTTTTACTGTGGATATAAATACTTTTGTACCTGTTTCCTCCAGCATCTTCACAAGGTCTGTTGCTGTTGTTCTGGCATTGATTTGCACTTCTCGCACCAAAATACATTCATCTTTAGGAGACAGAACACATCTTATTCCTGAGCGGTATGACGGCTGCGTGGTCCCATGATGTTTACACTTCCGTACTATTTTGTACAGATGAATGTGGTACCTTCAGGCATTTGGAAATTGCTCCCAAGGATGAACCAGACTTGTGGTCTATAATTCCTTTTCTGAGGTCTTGGCTGATTTATTTAGATTTTCCCATTATGTCAAGCAAAGATGCACTGAGTATGAAGGTAGGCCTTGAAATACATCCACAGCTACACCTCCAATTGACTCAAATTATGTCAATTAGCCTATCAGAAGCTTCTAAAGCCATGACATTTTCTGGAATTTACCAAGCTGTTTAAAGGCAGTCAATTTAGTGTATGTCAACTTCTGACCCACTGGAATTGTGATACAGTGAAATAATCTGTTTGTAATTAATTGTTGGAAAAAGTAATTGTGTCATGCACAAATTAGATGTCCTAACCAAAACTCTAATTTGTTAAGACATTTCTGGAGTGGTTGAAAAACACATTTTAATGACTCCAACCTAAGTGTATGTAAACTTCCGACTTCAACTGTATATCTATCCTACTCTCCCTTTCTAAAGTCTTCGAAAGCTAAGTTAAAAACAGATCACCGACCATTTAGAATCCCACCATGCCTTCTCTGCTATGCAATCTGGTTTCCGAGCTGGTCATGGGTGCACCTCAGCCGCGCTCAAGGTCCTAAACGATATCATCCCCATGTTATTATCTTGCTCCTTTGCACCCCAGTAGCTCTACTTGCATATTCATCTTATAAAATGTCTATCACTCCAGTGTTTAATTGCTAAATTGTAATTATTTTACAACTATGGCCTATTTATTGCCTTACCTCCCTCGTACTACATCTGCACACACTGTATATATAATTTTCTATTGTGTTATTGACTGTACGTTTGTTTATCCCATGTGTAGTTTGTGTCACACTGCTTTGCTTTATCTTGGCCAGGTCGCAGTTGTAAATGAGAACTTATTCCCAACTGGCCTAACTGGTTAAATAAAAAGTGAAATAATATATACTTTTTAATGTATCATCAGAAAACAAAATCTAGATCAGGGAATCACTTGGTCCTGTGCTTAAGAGGTATTGCATAATTCATAAAAATATCCCCATCCCCCAAGACTTAGGAGCCATGACTCAGTGAGAGCTGTATGTACGTTCAAAACTTTATTTATGGAATACAGTGTAGAAAGCGTTTTTCCCAGTCAAAGCAAATGGCTTGCACAATTACACACAGTAGAAATAAAGCCACAGAGAAATAAAGAAAGAAACCCTGCTCTCTCTAACTCTATACTGCCTTATTCTGACTATGGTGAGGTAATGCATCCTCTGAAAACTCAAGCAAAGGACTGACCCACCTGCAGCAGTGTGTGATGCACACAGCTCTACACACCACAACACTGCCTTAAGTCTAGTACTGTCGCAAAATGGCACCCTATCACAGGCCTATATTTTGATTACTTCTCACTGAAACTGTAGTCCATCCAATTACTGGATGGCCCTGCTAACCCGCTGAAAGTTGCCTTCTAGGCCACGGTAGAGGTCGTCGTATGGCTGGCTCTAGACAAGTGCTTGAGAGAGGTGTCGCATGCCTGAAGCAGGGGGAAAGAGGGGAGGAGGGTGGTTGGAGATTCATTTTACAGACTGCCCGTCTGACTATCCATCTGGAACAGCTAGTAATTCCCTCTACCTCAATCCTTCCTTCTCTCAATCTTTCACATGTACCGACCCTGCTCCGTTTCTAGTTTCAGCAGAGGGAGAGGGAGAGGGAAGGATGAGCCGAAGCAAGAAAGGAACAGATTGGGAAGAATAAGTAAGCCCAAAATGGTGTTGGATTGTTCTTATATATCACAAACAAATGTACAGAGGAGGAGAACGTTGTTTATTTCTAGCGGAAACATAGAACCGGAACAAGAATTCTAACTAGACTGGAGAACAGAGTCATCCACCCCCTTCCCTCCATTCTCCCCCGGCTGGAACCGGCCTTCCCGCCACATACCCCCCCCCCCCAATCTTAAAAAGAAAAAACACGACAACATGGAATCAAAGAAAGAAATCAAAAATTAAATAGGGCTGATTCATAACGTCTGCAAAACGCAATAGGATGCCAACGCAATAAACTAAAGATAATCATAATTCATATGATAATATAATATACAAATACGGATCAAGCCAGCCCCCCCGCAGTTTTCGGAACATAGCATGGTTGAAATAAAAAAGGAAGAAACTTAAATCCAAAAAGCACAGATCTCTTACAGTGTATTTAACATGATATCCAAGCAGAGAGAGCCCATTCACCGAGATTCATATATATGTTTTTATCCAATGTCATTTAAGTCACGTAATCACGAGAAAGTTACTAAAATGTACAATCCTGCTAGAATGATCATCTCGATGTGAGAACCTCTGGAGACGCAGAAAGATATTTTATTATTCTCAATAATAACCCCATCGTAATTTGTCATCATGCACTAAATAGGAACGGCTACTTTGTTACATTATACGCAAAAAAAAAAAAAAAAAACGATCTTTACATATGATTTTTTTTCTAATTTTAATTTATTTTTTGAAAAACAAAACCGAAAACGATAGAATAACTAAAATAAAGAGCTCATTCAGAGTACATCATCATTATCATCATCATTTTAGCCTTGTGTGACCTAACACAGCACAGCTGTCATAAGAATGCACAGAGAAGGAAAGAAGGAGGAAGGAAGGATAGGAGGCTTCATTGACCCATAGACCTCACCTATTCCCCAGTGTATAGAGAATGCAGTAGTGTAGGGGACAGTGTGGCTGGCACTACAGCCAGAGAATGCCCCCTTAAATAACACTGGTCTGGAGTCAGATCTCTGTCCAAATCCATTCCCCAACTCATTCCAAATCAAACTAAAAACAGACTCTGGACCAGTGTTGAAGGGGACAGTCTCCGTCTACACCAGGAGTGATAGTGGTGCCTGGTTCCAACCTGCACTGCTTGAGGGTAGGGTTGGTTTGGAGTGGGGATAGTGTTAAGGGCATAGGGGGGTGGAGGGTTAGAGGGGTTGGGTAGTGGTCATAGGGGTGAGGGGCTTTGTCATTCCTCAGTTCTGCATCTGCTCGAAAAACTTGTAGGTGGGGTTCTCATATCCGTTCTGCTGCATTTTGGACAGGTGGCGCTCCTCAGGGGTGACTGCTGCATCCACCTGCAGAAACAGAGAGATGTGTTACACACAAGATATGGTATGTCCTCGTACACCAGGGGTTCAGTCATTCCACGGAGGGCCTAGTGTCTGCAGGTTTTTGTTTTTTTTTCCTTTCAATTAAGACAACCAGGTGAGAAGAGTTCCTTACTAATTAGTGACCTTAATTCATCAATCAAGTACAAGGGTGGGGTGAAAACCCGCAGATAGTCGTCCCTCTGTGGAATGAGTTTGACATGTGTCATAAACAACAAAAAAGAACCAGCAATAGTGTAACGAGTGGGGGCTGTTCCCACTCCTTACATGTTTACTGATGCAGTAGGATAGATTCGTACCCATGCTGACACAGTACATGTGCACTGTTAACCTTCTACGCAGAATTCAGATTCAAGTCTCAAACTCATAAACAACAGAAATAGAGAGAGGAAATACTGAGCCAAAGTCCAGAACAGTACACGCATAGCATTATTTTACTATCCTTGTGGAGGCCTAAAATTGATTTCCATTCAAAATCCTATTGTCCTAACCCTACCACCAAACCTTCTTCCTTGTGGGAGAATTCCCTTCGTTTCACTATCCTTGTGGGGACGTTTTGGGGATTTCCGGTACCCACTAGGATAGTAATACAAGTCCACACACGTCGCCTCTACCCCTCACCTCGATGACTCCGTGGTGGATGGACGTGTACTGCTTCTTCCTCAGCATCACCAGGGTGATGACGATGACGGTTGCTATGACGACGCCTCCCACCATCAGCCCGATGATGGCGCCCTTGTTAGAGCCGACATCCTCGGCGAAGAACACCTCGAGAGAGGAGAGAGAAAGAGAGGGACTGTAAAATCACACTGGAACAACCAATCACAAAAACTGACTAGATTTATGCAGACATATCTGGGGTCAGGAGTTCAAGGCATGAAGGTGAAATTAAGTCGGAGAGAGTAGGAATAATTTGGAGTTTGGATGGAATACAAACAGACGATTTGTAATCTAACGTTAGGATTGCTGTTTAGGTGTTAAAAGAGGCCGCGGTAAAATTGAGGGGGTTTGGGATTAAGGTTCAGAGTTAGATTAGAGGGATTTTTAGAGGTAAGCTTAAAGTTACGTTATACAATATGACTGTTACATAATCAATTTTCTCCCTTATTTAATGAGGAAAATTACCAAAATGTATAAGATTTAAATTGGGCACGAAACGCCGCTTGTTTTTCTAAGTGTGAATGTATGCGTGTCGCGGTTTCAGATCTGCCCACCCTGTCCAACCTTTTAGAGTACCAGACGCACGCGCGGCGAGTTGGAGATTCATGTGCTTAGACAAACATGATGGAGCACACCTGGTTCAGTTCAGTCCTCTGAAAAGGTATTTACAAAACATAAAGAAAAGACTCATACTGATAAGTACAGAACATATACAAGAAATATATGTTTTGTGGAATTAGCACAGATGGTCTGTATGTTTATTCCATTACATTAAACTCCCGAATCCATTTCATTCCAAGATGTTTATACTTATTTTTTGATTATACTTTTGTAATGTGGATCATAATAATTATAATAATTACAGTCCATCAGGTTGCGTGATCCTCGTAATGTTACGTGGAAAATACAACTTATGGGACGCAGAATTCAATATACGTCACACTGGCACAAACACAACCAGTTATTTTTCATATTCGCATTTAATTTCTGTCACTCGTAAAAGCGAGAGCTAAATTGAAACAATGTGTTTACCTTTCCACAACGCAGTCGAAAAGGCATTTGTCCATGTGTTTACGTACAGCTGACAATCAGCAAACTCAGCATCACAACAAACAGGAGGGGCAGACACGGGGTAGCTACGTCCAATAATTATGTATTCATCTCCATGTCTGTTGACAAATGTCTGTGTGTTGCAGCTTAAGAATCGGGATGTTAGATTTACTTATTATTTTATTTAAATGTTTAAAAAAAAATTAATCAGGCCCTATTCATTTCTGTGAACTTTTAACTCAGATCCCATACCTGCGTACATGGACAGAGAATTATGTAGTTGGTACGCAAAATGCGTGCATGTTGGCAGGTCTGCGTTTTCAATTTCAGACAGTGTTCATCTGAGGACATTTATAAATTAGCGCTGGTGTGAAACTAACATCCTGGCAACGCAGACGCCAGTTACTAACCCTGGTCATCTCAGCAGGCCTTGGTTACCATTCCAACGGTTAGCCAATACATATGGCTAGACATACCCTTATGGGCATGGATATGTCTGGGATAACTCCGTGATGCTTGTATCTGGCCATTTATGAAAAGAGTGTAAATATACTAAATTAAGTGGTGTGTGTGTGTGTCTACCAGTTTCTGGTGGTGCACTTCGAATCCGGTGCTGTGCCTCTCCTCTGCCTCCATCCTGAGCTCAGGGATCTCGTCTGGCTTCAGACCAGACACTGGTCGTGTTGGAAAGTCTCTATCAGGAATAGGGCGGGCATCCACAGGCTCAACTAGGGAGAGCGAGAGAAAGTGAAAAGGATGGATGAGTATCTTGTTAATATAGTTTCACTTTGATCTCATCCCTGTCAAGACCCTGACAGCGGTCTACAATCAGTTATGGATTTGGTACATTTAATGTGTGGTTGTATGTAGAGTACACCTACGCTGGTTCGGTCTGTTCCCACCCTGACTCTGTGTGTATTGATCATAGCTTTAGGCACACCTACCCTGGTTATCGGTGTTGACCTGGTTGAAGCTCTCGGGGTGGATAAAGCCCAGTCCGTCCAGGCCCATGCCCAGGTCTTCTTCCTGGGGCAGCAGGTCCAGGGAGGCCCTGGTGCTGTCTGGAAGACTGTCAGGCATCAGGGCATCATTGCCGTAGCTCACCCGCACATCACTTTGCAGGTTGGACAGCTGCTGGGCCATATCTGCCTGCTCCTTCTGCAGCAACTCTGGAGAAAGAAGAACAATGGAAAAAGGGGAAGAGGGTGAAAGACAGCAGCAGAGAGGATTAAGAGAGAGAAGAATAGAAAGGAGAGGATGGAAGGTGTAAGAAACAAGGGTAGAGAGAAAAGGAGAGAAAACGGCAATGCTGTTGCAATAGAATGGTAAATGACTGTGTAATTGAACAATTACAATTATTATATATATTTTTTTACCTTTATTTTACTAGGCAAGTCAGTTAAGAACATATTCTTATTTTTAATGACGGACTAGGAACAGTGGGTTAACTGCCTGTTCAGGGGCAGAACGACAGATTTTGTACCTTGTCAGCTTGGGGATTTGAACTTGCAACCTTTCGGTTACTAGTCCAATGCTCTAACCACTAGGCTACACAGCCACATACAAAATACATACAAAAACAAGAAAATAGGATCACTAGAATATGGATGTCTCAAATGTCCACCATTTCCTATAAACAGTGCATTCGGGAAAGTATTCTGACACCCTGACCTTTTCCACGTTTTGTTTACATTATTCTAAAATGTATTAAATAATTGTTTTTTCCGTCAATATAAAAAAACTATTCAGACCCTTTGCTATGACTCGAAATTGAGCTCAGCTGCATCCTGTTACCATTGATCATCCTTGAGATGTTTCTATAACTTGATTGGTAAATTCAATTGATTGGACATGATTCGGAAAGGCACACACCTGTCTATATAAAAGGTCCCACAGTAGACAGTACACAAATTAAGCCATGAGGTGGAAGGAATTGTCCGTAGAGCTCCGAGACAAGATTGAGTCAAGGCACAGATCTGGGGAAGGTTTGAAGGTCCAAGAACACAGCGGCCTCCATTCTTAAATGGAAGAAGTTGGGACCCACCAAGACTCTTCCTTGAGCTGACCGCCCGGATAAAAACGGAGCAATCGGGGGAGAAGGGCCTTGGATAGGGAGGTGACCAAGAACCTGATGGCCATTGACAGAGCTCCAGAGTTCCACTGGGGAGAGGAGAACCTTCCAGAAGGACAACCCTCTCTGCAGCCCTCCACAAATCAGGCCTTCATGATAGGACCTCAGACTGGGGCAAAGGTTCACCTTCCAACTGGACAACGACCCTATGCACACAGCCAAGACACAAGCCTACCAGACAAGCTAAATACAGTGGGGCAAAAAAAAAGTATTTCATCAGCCACCAATTGTGCAAGTTCTCCCACTTAAAAAGATGAGGCCTGTAATTTTTATCATAGTTGAAGTGTACCTATGACAGACAAAATGAGAAAAAAAATCCAGAAAAATCACATTGTAGGATTTTTAATGAATTTATTAGCAAATTATGGTGGAAAATAAGAATTTGGTCAATAACAAAAAGTTTCTTAATACTTTGTTATATACCCTTTGTTGGCAATGACGCTTTATGTAAGTCTTCACAAGGTTTTCACACACTGTTGCTGGTATTTTGGCCCATTCCTCCATGCAGATCTTCTCTAGAGCAGTGATGTTTTGGGGCTGTTGCTGGGCAACACAGACTTTCAACTCCCTCCAAAGATCTTCTATGGGGTTCAGATCTGGAGACTGGCTAGGCCACTCCAGGACCTTAAAATGCTTCTTACAAAGCCACTCCTTCGTTGCCCGGGCGGTGTGTTTGGGATCATTGTCATGCTGAAAGACCCAGCCACGTTTCATCTTCATCTTCGTCCCTTTGCAGAAAAACAGCCCCAAAAAGCATGATGTTTCAACCCCCATGCTTCACAGTAGGTATGGTGTTCTTTGGATGAAACTCAGCATTCTTTGTCCTCCAAACACGACGAGTTGAGTTTTACCAAAAAGTTATATTTTGGTTTCATCTGACCATATGACATTCTCCCAATCTTCTTCTGGATCATCCAAATGCTCTCCCAGCTTGGTGCAGGTCTACAATTTTGTTTGTGTCCTTTGACTGCTCTTTGGTATTGGCCATAGAGGAGTTTGGAGTGTGACTGTTTGCGGTTGTGGACAGGTGTCGTTTATTCTGATAAGTTCAAACAGGTGCCATTAATACAGGTAACGAGTGGAGGACAGAGGAGCCTCTTAAAGAAGAAGTTACAGGTCTGTGAGAGCCAGAAATCTTGCTTGTTTATAGGTGACCAAATACTTATTTTCCACCATAATTTGCAAATAAATTCATTAAAAAAAATCCTACAATGTGATTTTCTGGATTTTTTCTCTCTCATTTTGTCTTTCATAGTTTAAGTGTACCTATGATGAAAATTACAGGCCTCTCATCTTTTTAAGTGGGCGAACTTGCACAATTAGTGGCTGACTTAAATACATTTTTGCCCCAACGTAACGAGGCAAGCAACACAGAATGCATGAGAGCATCAGCTGTTCCGGATGACTGTTATCACACTCTCCATAGCCAATGTGAGTAAACAGGTCAACATTCACAAGGCCGCAGGGCCAGACGGATTACCAGGATGTGTACTCTGAGCGTAAGTAACTATTTCACTGTAAGATCTACACCCTTTGTATTCAGTGCATGTGACAAATAACATTTGATTTGAAGACAACGCAGCAGTGGCTTCGGGACAAGTCTCTGAATGTCCTTGAGTGGCCCAGCCAGAGCCCGGACTTGAACCCGATCGAACATCTCTGGAGAGAGAACGGAAAAATAGCTGTGCAACGACGCTCCCCATCCAACCTGACAGAGCTTGAAAAGATATTCAAAGAAGAATGGGAAAAACTCCAAATCCAGGTGTGCAAAGCTTGTAGCATCATACCCAAGACTCAAGGCTGTTGTCGCTGCCTAAGGTGCTTCAACAAAGTAAAAGGTCTGATTACTTGTTTAAATGTAATATCCTTTTTTTTATACATTTGTAAAAATGTATAAAAACCTGTTTTTGCTCTGTCGTTATGGGGTATTGTGTATAGATTTATGATGGGGGAAGAATGATTTACATCAATTTTAGATTAAGGTTGTAACCTAACAGAATGTGTAAAAAGGTCAAGGGGTCTGAATACTTTCAGAATGCTCTATAGGTACCCCATGGGCCCTGGTCAAAATCAGTGCACTATATAGGGAATGGGGTTCCATTTGGGATACACCCTTTAAGTCTTCCTCAGACACTTCACTTGAAACAAGGTCGCTCTCTGTTCTCATTTGTTTTAATGACAGGAGAAATCCAAACCAATGTCTGTTGCTGGGAGGCGGTGTGTGCGCGCAGAGGGCAGGGGAGCAGCCTGAGAGAAGGGGGAAACTAGACAGTTTGAGACGCACACAACTCAAGACCCAGACAAACACAGGAGGGAGGGGGGGGGGGGAAGCGGGAAGAAGTTGTTATAGTTATTGATTTGACGGAGGTGTAGGTGAGAATTGAGAGATGTCATGATGTTATAATTATCTGTATCATGAATGAAAAAGTGGATGAGGGTTTTGTGGATATAAACTATGGATAGTGGTTGGTGACAGTGTGGATGAGGTGCAGGTTACTGGTTCATATCAGTTAATGCTTACACACAGACCTAGTCAACCTTTACCTGGTTAATGAAGGAGAAATGAGACTGGGAAAAAAAAAAGAAAAACTCACCAACTTGGTCCTGGATATCGGCGGCCACTCCGGGCACCTTGTAGAGCAGGCCCAGGGACTGGTTCATCCTCTCCTCAATCACACGCAGGTGGGTCAGTACCTACAAGTACATTTGAATGCTATTTAATACAAGCCATCTTCTGTGAGCCATACATTGTACATGTCCGGAGGTTACCCAAATACCCTTCAGTGGTGTATAGGCGTTTGTGTGAGCACATTTGGCATTGGAGGTGGATGTTGTTTCTAGGTTTATCATTTTATCCGGTATAAATGGAAAATATTTTGTTTCTGCACTGGAGAGGACTAGAAAGTGCTCAACCAACGAGGTGCATACAAAAAGTAATAAGGGCATCAATAAAAATCTTCGATTTGATTCAAGATCAAATCAAAATGTCATTCTCATGAAGGCTGAAACAACAAAATTACTGTCACCATGTAAAACACATTCAAATGTGAATTACATTTTTATTATTATTTTTAAAGGCCTTTAGTGGGCTTATTACCTGGGGTCGGATCTGTGCGGCCTTCTTGGGGTCGACCATGCGGACGTGCTCAAAGTGTTTAAGGGTGTGCTGTCTGTCCTTCTGCTCTGCACGGACATACTTCTTCAATAGGCTGAACACATGACGAGGCTAGAGAGAAGGAGAAGGAGGGGGAGGAGGGGGAAAAGGGAGAGAGACAGCGGGAGCGAGAGAGATGAGTCAGAACGTCGGTCTGTGTGTGGGAGGATTAAGACAATGGGAGGATGATCCATATGTACTGTGTATGTGTGTGTGTGTGTCCCTACCCTGGGTGGCTAGGCAGTTAGGTGGCTCTACAGGGCCAGGCAACTTTGTGTGTTATACTCTGTTACGATGTACTTTCTACCTACCCTGGGTGGTTGGGCCTGCAGGGAGGTCAGGTAGCTCTCCAGGGCCAGGCGACGGCGGTCATTGAGCAGGGCCTCAACCCGGGCCATGTGGGTCTCAACCAACTGCTGCCTCTCACTGGCTGCCTCCTGCTCCAGGGCCTCCACCTTCTCCTGGAAACGCTGTGTGACACACACACACACACACATTATTATACTGTACAACATGACATTTAATATACACACATTTAATATAGATGATGGGTTCATGATAAGACACACATAGTATATGATACACACACAAATTAAAAAGTCACTACCACCTACCACACGACTATCAAATATTCAGACACGCACACAACAGCTATGACATTGACAGTCACTCAAACATATTCATAAATGCTCAATCAGTATCTTCTGTGTGTGTCTGACCTGGATGACAGCCTTCTTATCAGCACGAGGTAGACTCTTGGCCTCCCTCTCGGCCTCCTCCCACTCCCTCATCACCTACACACATACAAGAAGAAAGACACGTTACTGCTGTATCTAACTCCTTCCTTCCGGGTATAATCATACATGATCTTTCACCACGAATGTGTCTTTGCTTCCTTCCCTTTCACCTCACCCATTCTCCATCCTCCCTCCCCATTCCACTCAACCCCTCTATCGCCCCTTCCCTCAGTCTTTCCCACCCTCCATCCTACCTGGGACATCCTCTCGCGGTGTTTGGCCTCCAGGCTCTCCTTGGCCTTGGCGAAGTGGGCGTGTTCGTTGTCATCCCCGGGCGTCTCCAGATAACGGTCCACGGCGTCGGGAGGGCTGGGGGTGGCGGTGGGCACTGGGTGGTGGAGGGGGCGGGGTAAATGGACATGGAGGACAGGGGGTGCGGGTGCAATTGAGGAGAGGGAGGAGAGAGAAGGGGATGAGATGGAGAGAAATTTAGAAAATGACAATCTGGTCTTCAGGTATCCCCCATTGTTCCTTCACCTTCCCCGGGAATCCCTTTTTCTATGTTTCTTCTTTCATAACTTTCCTCTTCAAAATCCAGACCATCTTTTCCAGAGTGACTTACGATAAGTGCCTTCAGAGTATTTGACTGAAATAAGGATCCGGAGGCAGTAAGTAAAAACAGTTCCAAACTACCAACACTATGTAGCAGCTCCATAATAGCAAACACTAAAGCTAGACGATTAATAGTACTAGTGTTAGCAACAACAGGTTGGTTAGTGATTCATCGAGCGAGTGAACGAGTGTAAACAATACAGAGTGAAAAAGCAGAGAAGTGTGTGTTTGAAGGGTGGCTGGTGTCTGTGTGTATGTGTGTGTGTGCGTGTGTGTGTCCTGCTTGTTCCGGACAGATTCCGGGAATATTCCAACCGTGATTTCTTTAAAATGTATATATTTTTAAACAAATCTCTTCCATTAATGTGACTGCCATAGACACTCCAAGTCATTTAGACGTTTGATTAAAATCCTCTAGAAGAGTTACTTTAGCAATTTGCCCATTTATTTGACTACAGAAAAAGCGAGTAAAAAGCTGTTCTGCCTTTAGTCTGGGATACCTTGCATGATCTGTGATCCATTTGACAGGAAAAAGTCAATTGTATAATATGTAATATCATTCCGAGAGGAACGATGTTGTAAAATATCCCTAGGCAAAAGTGTGTGTGTGTGTGTGTGTGTGTGTATCACATTACGTGACATACTGTAACTATCATTATCATCCTTGATTAAACATTGAACAGCATACATATATTACTTCTTACATGAATAAGGAAGCGCTGATTTGATACTTTGGAACCTGTGTCATGTGAAGCATGTTTTTGTTTTAGGTTTGTCTCAGAGATAAGCACGACCTCCTTTCAAAGACACTCAATAGTCCCAAAAACAACCAAGAGCATTTTCTGCGATCCGAACAAAGCAGAACCGTTAACACAATTTTCACTTGGAAGTCTAAATGTGAGGGTAGAGGATTGCTAGCTTGTGGAACCACACTGTCTTTCACACCTCCGATATGCTCAACCTAGTGGAAATCTCACACGCGCACGCACACACACACACACACACACACAATTTCAGAGGCTGCTACAGAGGAGGTGAGATGGAGTGAAAGACAGGATTAGTGAGAGAAGGAGGGCGTGGGAGACATAAGATATACAGAAAGTAGGGGGAGGAGGAGGGCGAGAGTGATCCATCGCTGAATGGATCATTCACACACTCACTCGACTGTCAGGTCACTGCTTCACAACACTCGAATCAGCGCAAGATAAACTTTTGCCTTCCATCTGTCGCGCGCACACTCTGTCCGCTCATACGGAATGAGTGGGAGGGGGAACAGGTGAAATCACTCGTGTTAGTGTCTTCTAAAACCCCAAAACAGGTTAAAAGGTGTGTGTATGTGTGTGAATGTATTTGTCCATGTGTACAGTAAACTAGGGTTGGACGGTATCTAGATGCATACAGTCATACTGTCTCTGTACCATACAAGTGCATACAGTATTACCGAATGTGCACACAAGGGCCGTATATTTATTTAAATATATATATATATAAAATTACGTAACAGGGATCTTGATCTAGGAGGGGATTGGATGTCTGCTGTAACCAACAAGCTTGATCTTCACATCTAGCCCCTTGGCTAGCAGTTAGCAAACCAGATAACATTTTGAATTTGTTTTTTAAGGGGTGGATTTCTGGAAGCAAAGTAATTGTCTTTCATTTCTCCAATATATGTTTTGGGTAACTATATCCACACACACACACCACAACACTTAAGCGTCTACCTTACACATTTTACAATCTATTTTACAATCGTTATATTTTTGTTTGTTTTTAGTCCTTCCTCTGTTTCTGATGTCCATCCAGTTTGATTTCTATTTGTAACTGTGCTATTTCACAAATTTCTGAACCTATATACATTTTACAGACCCCATATGTTTTACATTCGTTCTCTTGTTATTAATCCCACCCTTCAGCTCCATTCAACTTCTCCCATCTATCTCTCAACATCATCCATTTTGGATTTCTATTTATCTGATAACATTTATTGGACATTTTAGATTTGTTATATTTATACTGAACTTGTGGTTATAAGCAGTGGCGTAGTGGCCCTAGCAGGGGGTGCCCCCACCCCAAAAAAAGTCTACACAAATAATTTAACGGTATTGAAAATCATACCATCTGTATTTCGAAACACCCCAGTATATCACCCAAGCCTACAGTAAACACACAATGCGTGGTGGTTAGTGAGACATGGTTAGTGTGGTTAGCACCAAGGGGCCAGACGCTAACTAGACGGCTAACCAGAAACTAGCTAGCAGACGTGGACACTAAGTGTAACACACAGACAGACAGTTAGGCAGGGAGCTCTGCTGTCCGTGTGACTGACGATGCAGGCAGTACAACAAGATTTAGTTAAGTGAGACGACAGGTTAGTGAGAACTTGCATGGTTAACAGCTAGTCAGACGGTAACTAGCCAACATAGACACTACACGCAGACAGACAAGTAGTCTGTGTGACCGACTTACTAACAGTGCAGCAGACAGACAGTACAAGTGGTGGTTCGTGAGACCAGAGGTTAGCATGTAACGTGAAGTAGTATTAGCGTGGTTAGCAGTTAGCTAGCCAGAGGGCTAATGACAGAGGCTAGCTTTCAGACGTGGACACGCAGACAGACAGGTAGACAGGACGCTGTCTGTGTGACTGACTTACTGACGTTGCTGCATACAGACAGGCAGTACTCCTCCGACTCAAAGTTATTGCGGTTGCCCCCGCAGCCGCCATAGATGAACTGGGCACAGCGGCCCTCCTCGCGGTCAAAGTACCAGCGTGCAAGCATGGCACGGCATGGGCCCGTCTCCGCATTCGCCCAACACACCTCTGGTAGGGGGGCAATGAGCCGTCAGCACACACACACAGGGTGAGTGTGCCAAATGGCACCCGGCCTATTCCCTACATAGGACTCTGGTCAAAATATAGGGATATATAGGGAATCGGGTGCCATTTGGAACACATTCTTATTATCGTACAGGCGTGTGCATGCCAATGGTGTGTGAACTTACACACCACTGTAATGTCATACACTCGTGTGAAATATGGGTGGTGGAATGGGGATTTAGCTGAATTCCTACTAATTTAGTGGTGAGTTTCTAGATTTGCACCCCCCCCAATTCCAACCCTGCATACACTCACTCAACCTTTAAATAGACAAGAGTAAATTATGTACACACACACGGCCCCTGGCCCTCCCCAGTCCCTCTCACCTCTGACCACTTCCTCCACAGACTCAGTGGTAGTAGTAGTGGTGGTGGTAGTCATGGCAATGTTGGTGGTGGGCTCGCTATCGTCGCGCTCGTCAATGACGTCGTCGTCATCATCCTCCTCGTCGTCGTCGTCCTCGTCCCCGTCTCCATCCTGGTCATTGTCCAGCACCTCCTGCCCCTCCTCTTCCTCATCATCTTCCTCTACCATGGCTGGGGCGGTCTCCTCTGTCTCCTCCTCCTCCTGTTGCTGCTGGGGTGTGAACCCAGCTGGCTTTGCTGCCCCCCTTTCCATACTGTGAGAGGGATGATTGAGGAAGGTAGAAAGAGGGAGAGAAATGGGGGGGAGAGAGTGAGGATGTGTGTGAGTAACGTGGTTATGAGCGAGTGTACTGTGGGTGTGAGCGAGTGCTATTATAAGTATAATCTCGATCCCAGACACTTCTGCGCAAATGGGCAAAAAGTCTGGTGGATCAGCGAGTCAAACTTCACTGCTGTTCGCCACTACCGAAAGACCGGTAGAAACTCCAGGCGCATAGGCATTGGCTTAATGTACCAACCAATCAACTCTCACAACACCTTCCCCCTAACCTGTGTGTCAGGCACACTTCAGTTTACGGTCAGCCTCGCAGTTGTGTGATTAGCTCAAATTAAATGACAAATACTTTACTCAGTAGGTCACTCCCATAGAATTCTATGGTCTCTCCCACTAAGGCCAACTTTGAATTGTTGATATCCCAGGCTGATGCACTGTGCACAATAGCCTGGGGGCGAGGATAGTACAAGTATGAATGTAAGGGAGTACTGTATGAGCTCCTGTGTGTGTACCTGTTGTCAGTGTAGTCAGTCTCGGCTCCTCCCCACCACACATCCGAGTCGTCCTCGTCCTGTTCAGTGCTGTCGGTCTCCCTGTCTGACGGACAGCACACAAACTCCACCCCCCGGAAACGGTCGATGCCGCAAGGCAACAGCATCCCGTAGTCGTGGAGATTCAAAGTGCGGTCTCCACAGGACTGGGTGAGAGAGGGATGGGGCTGTTAAAGAAAGGGCTGTGTGTACCAAGAGTAGGAGCACTGATCTAGGATCAGTTCCCCCCCGTCCATGTCATTCTATTCATGGTGATCTAAAAGACAAAACGGATCCTAAATCAGCACTTCTACTCTGAGATAATTGATTCATACGGTTCCAGGTTTTGTGAATTATACGCTACATGCCCAAAAGTAGGTGGACACCTGCTTGACAAACATCTCATTCCAAAATCATGGGTATAAATATGGCGTCGGACACTCTTTGCTGCTTTATCAGCCTCCACTCTTCTGGGAAGGCTTGCCACTAGATGTTGGAACATTACTGCGGGGACTTGCTTCCAATCAGCCACAAGAGCATTAGTGAGGTCAGGCACTGACGTTGGTCGATTAGGCCTGGCTCGCAATCAGCGTTGTATGCATGTACGTGTGCGCTCGTGATCTCACCTCTTTGGCCACAGTGTGCCAGTGCAGGTGGCTCTCACACATGTCCATGCGCTCCTGGTGCAGGAACTTGCACTTATCAGGAACCAGCAGGGCATCACAGACAAACTCCCCCACTGCACCATACACAAACAGAACCAATTAATACACAGACATAACTAAAAAACAAACATCTGCCAACAACAAAATAACCACTTTTTCCTAAGCGATGGAGACGCACACATAAATCAATTTCTCTCCCCCTCTCACATACACGCAACACATATTCCCCCCTACACACAGCGAACCCCACCCACACACCCAAGCCTCCCCACACAGTGCATTTGTACCTAGGCATCGGTAAGGCACCACGATGTGCAGGTGACTGCGGCACTGCTTGCGGCCCTTCTTGCACCAGTTCTGGATGCTGACTGGCTGGTTGGCCTCCACCACGTTGGTGATCTGCAGCTCAGGGTATACCTGGGAGAGAAGAAACAGAGTCTGTATCATCATCATCATCATCATCTCCTTTCACCCTCCCCCATTTTCTATCTATGATTTATCTCTCCCTCCCCCACATCACCCATCTGTCCCACCATCCATTCACAGGGCGATGAGCACTCTTTTCTGCTCTCTCCCAATCACTGTTCGTCCACATCCTCCCATCCGTCCCAAGCCCTCTTTTACTCCCCCCTCTCTATATCCCCCTCTGCCTCTTAATTGTTCTCAGTTCTCTAATCCACCTCTCCAAGTATTACTTGTTTTGCTCCTCTCATCCAATTACTTGACTCACTCCACCCCTCCTTTCCTACCTTTCAATTGGTTTATCATTTATCCACCGTTTCCCTGGCCCAATTCTTCTCAATCTCCATTTTAACAGCACGACACTCCAACTCTTCTCTATGCACATGCCTTTCGGTTGTTTCTTTCTCTCCCTCCCTTTAGTTTATCATCACAAAATTCAGAGTTCAACTGCATTGTGCCATGTAAATGAATTACATGTATTGACCTTGAACTCCCCCCTCAGCAATATAGCAGGGTGACGATTTGGCTCTTTATCCTTCAACGCCCCCCAACTCTTCCACCTTCCCTTCCGCCTAGCTCCTCGCAATATGTAGCTCGATTCACATCACCTCCCCATCTATCCCCCCTTCCTCTCCCACCTCCGGGCAGTCCTGGTTGATGCCAAAGACACCATTTCTACTCCCCCTCTCTCCTCCTTCCAGAACTGCAGGATGCCGATACATTTGGATACATCCCTCTCTCATTCCCCTCCCTGTCCCTTCTCCCCCATGTGTGTTCTCACTTTGCAGTATTTTTGCATTGCATGTGGTTGTATTAGTGTGTTTATATTGCGTATAGGTCCCATGTGGCTTAGTTGGTAGAGCATGGCACTTGCAACACCAGGGTTGTGGGTTTGATTACCACGAGGAACTAGTACAAACAAATATGAAAATGTACGCACTCACTATTGCAAGTCGCTCTGGATAGGAGCGTCTGCTAAACTACTTAAATGAGTATTTAGTACGGTGACCTAACAAAATTACATTTCCATGTCGATGGACATTATAGTAGGTCCTCGGTAGCTTAGTTGGTAGAGCATAATGCTTGCAACGCTAGAATACTACTACTACTACTAATAATAAAAATAATAATGTGGGTGCTTTCATTTGTCCTATTTCATACATCTGCACGTGTGTATTATACGCATATGTGAATTGAAAATGAGTTATACATATCCCACTCCCCGGGACACACTTGGAGAATAAGCCATTGCTGATGGCGACCCCGGAGGGTTAAGTGCTTTGCTCAAGGGCACGTTAGATTTTTCACAAAGTCGGCTCAGGGATTCGAAGTAGCGACCTTTTAGGTTACTGGCCCAGCACTCTTAAAATGGACACTTCGGGATTTTGCCAACGAGGCCACTTTACTTCTCCAGAGTCAGAAGAACTCGTGAATAACACGTCGTCTCGGTGTCCAGTATGCAGGAAGTTAGAGGTAGTTTCGCAAGCTAATGCTGACTAGCATGTAGCGCAATGAATGGAAGTCTATGGGTATGTGTTAAGATGTATGCACACATGACTAAGTCACCTTTGGATAAAAGTGTCTGCTAAATGGAATACATTATTATACACTACCGATCAAAAGTTAACACCTACTCATTCAAGGGTTTTTCTGTATTTAAAAAAATATATATTTTCTACATTGTAGAATAGTGAAGACATCAAAACCATGAAATAATAAATGGAATCAGGTAGTAACCAAAAAAACAATAATCCCAACTCTTTGCCTTGCAAACTCTTGGCATTCTCGCAACCAGCTAGTTGAGGTAGTCACCTGGAATGCATTTCAATTAACAGGTGTGCCTTGTTGAAATAATTTGTGGAATTTCTTTCCTTCTTCATGCGTTTGAGACAATCAGTTGTTATTACAAGGGGTGTGGGGGTATACAGAAGATATTTTAGCTCAGATAAGCAAAGAGAAACGACAGTCCATCATTACTTTAAGACATGAAGGTCACTCGATACGGAAAATGTGAGTTGCAAAAACCATCAAGTGCTATGATGAAACTGGCTCTCATGAGGACCGCCACAGGAATGTAAGTAAGACCCAGAGTTACCTCTGCTGTAGAGGATAAGTTCGTTAGAGTTACCAGCGTCAGAAATTGGGAGATTTTTGGTTCCTGCAGCAATACGCCATCACACATTATTTGGGCTTAGTGTGACTATCATTTGTTTATCAACAGGACAAATGACCCAACACACCTCTAAGCTGTGTAAGGGCTATTTTACCAAGAAGAAGAGTGAAGATTTAGATATTTTTGGTAACTACATGATTCCATGTGTTATTTCATTGTTTTGATGTCTTCACTATTATTCTACAATGTAGAATAAAGAAAAAATATATATAAAAAGGAAAACACTTGAATGAGTAGGTGTTCTAAACTTTTGACCTGGAGTGTATAAAGTTATTGTATCGTATCATATCCGACCCCAATCTCCATACCTCCTGACAGTACTGCAGGATGCCCTCCTTGGTGCCGATACAGCTCTTGGTGCCGGAGGGGTCTGACTCCCATTTGCCGCTCTGGACATCCACATGCATGTTGAGCTTCCCACAGAACATGGCCACCTGGGGCTCCGCCAGCAGGCCCATCCCACCATCTGTCGGCACCTTGAGAGAGAGGGAGAAGTAGAGGGATGGAGACAAAGAGAATTGTTCATTTACTCTCGTTCCGTGGTATTTGGTAGGCATGTGCGAGAAGTGAGAAATCCAAATGGTCAGCAGAAAATATTTGATACAACATTTTACAAAATTAGGTTCCTTTCATTTAGCTTTTATTTATACAGTTTGCTGTCATTGTTGTTTGCCAGGGAGACTTGTTCAAGATGGCAGCAGTTTCTAAAACATGCCCCAAAAAGAATTGGCAATACATGACACAGAACAATATAATACAAAGAATGTTTAAAAATACATTTTTCATAAATGTCAGAATGATGTGGAGAAGGAATGGATGGAGGGAATAGAGGAATGGAGTGATGGAAGATTGGAGAAAAACTGAAAATGTGTAAGAAAGGGAGAGAACAGGGTAATGATTCAAGAAAAAAAAGTGGGAGGCAGGAATAAGAGGAGAACAAAGAGGTGTAAGCGGGGGAAAAGATAGACCCTTTATTCGTAAACTACTTTTGACCAGTGCCCAATAGATGGGATAGATGCAGATTAGAGTTTGGGTGGCATTTCAGTCATTGACTTGTTACATCAATGAGGCTCTGGTGTGAGGTTTCCCCTCAGTACAGGTCTAGGATCAGCTTTCCCTCCCCCAATCCTAACCTTTAAGATGTGTGGGAAATACAAAACTGACCCAAGATCAGCATCCTAGGGGCAAATTCACACGACACCCATCAATGGCAAAAAGAGAGGCTTTCTTTGACGATCTTTGATGGTGAGAGAAAATAATTGCTACTGTAGACTTTCCTACCGAATTGTGATTGAAAAACCCACAGCACCATTGCAGTCTCTTATGAAACCTCCCCAACCTAAAGCTTTTACACACGCAGGCACGCACATTGGACTGCGTACACCATGCATGTATCCTCGATATCCTACAGGTGGCAGCACTGAGAAACAACATGTACTGTAGTTTGCCAGCCTGCCAAGGGGTATGCATGCTTGGCTCACGTGTGTGCTCGCCCCTTTGTTGTCCATCCAATGCCTATTCACGGGTACTAATTATATTATGTAACTCCATTGATGTGTGTACATCCATCTCTGCGAGTATGTTTGTGTGCGCACGCATGTGTGTCCATTGCTACTACGTAAGGAGGTCTTGTAATGAGAATCCTATAAGAAGGGAGGTGGGGCCAAACAAAAGACTGAAAGACAGCATTGTACTAGGGAACGAGGGAGAAGAGAGAGAGAACAAGAGGAGAGAAAGAGACTGATTGCATTGTGTTTTTATATAATCTTGTTAGTGGTTTGGCAGTAAAACAAATGTTTGTGAAGTAGAGGATGACATACTGTGAATGGACTTGATTCTTTTCTGAGCTAATGCACAATGTAATCCTTATCCACACACACAGACAGTGCACGCACATTCAGACACACGCGCACACACCCATTCATACGCACGCGCACACGCCCATTCATACGCACGCGCACACGCCCATTCGTGCACTGTGCATGCACACATTCTGGCATGCACGTGTACACACAAACACACACAGACAGACAGATCAGATTGCAGTGTAGTTCTGAGGGACGGATGTGTCGCCTAAAGAAGTTCATGTCCTTCAAGCAAACCTGTTAGGCCACAAGCCCTAGCGCCAAGCAAATCTGTAAATCCCTCACGCACATACAGAGAGTGGAAAAAAAAGGTGAAATCACTTGTGTTAGTGTCTTCTATCAATCAAATGTATTTATAAAGCCCTTTTTACATCCGTAGAGGTCAAAGTGCCATACAGAAACCCAGCCAAAAACCTCAAACAGCAAGCAATGCAGATGTAGAAGCACGGTAGCTAGGAAAAACTCCCTAGAAAAGGCTGGAACCTAGGAAGAAACCAGACTCTGAAGGGTGGCCAGTCCTCTTCTGGTTGTGCCGGGTGGAGATTAACAGTACACGGCCATTTAAGGCCAGATTGTTACAAAACCCACAAACAGGTTAAAAGAAGTGTGTGTGTGAGAATGTATTCATCCATGTGTACAGTAAACTAGGGTTGTGCGGTATCTAGATTTCCAGTCATACCGTTTCTGTATCATACCAGTGCATACAGTATTACCAATGGGCATACAAGGGGCGCTATAAAAAAATAAAAATAAAAATGCAACCCACAAAACCATTTCGGTAACAGGGACCTCTCTCCAGAAGGGGATTGAATGTCTGCCGTAACCAAGAAGCTTGATCTTGACATCTAGCCCCTTAGCTATCAAACTCGGATAACATTTAACACATCTTAGATTTATTGTATTTATACTTAACTTGTAGTTATAAGTAGTGACATAGCATATTGCTAGACGTCCCATGGTACAATAGCCAGTGCCTCTCAAAAGTAAGGAAATAGACCTTCCAACTACTCCAAAACAGGGTGGTTGGCCTCCACCTTTTGCAACGGAAAACGACAATGAGTGTTTTACTGGACAACTTCAAGAAGTCATTCTGCATTTGTCAATTTTCGGTTTGGTGCAAAATCATCATGACCCTAGTCAGCTTTGTGTTGACATGTTCCAGATGGCATGACCCAGGTGGTGAAGGTAGGCAACAACGCCTCCACAAGGGTGCGTGCTCAGCCCCCTCCTGTACCCCCTGTTCACCCATGACTACATGGCAATGCGCATCTCCCAACTTAATCATCAAGTTTGCAGACAAAAGTGGCAGGCCTGATTACGAAAATGAACAAGACAGCCTACAGGGAGAAGAGGGCCCTGGGGGAGTGGTGCCAGGAAAATACCCTCTCCCTCAACAAAATGAAGGAGCTGATTGTGGGCAGCAGAGAGAGCACACTCCATCCAAAACCACTGGTCTGCAGTAGAGAAGGTGAAACGCTTTAAGTTCCTTGGCGTGCACGTCACTGACAAGCTGAAATGGTCCATTCACAGACCGTGTGGTGAAAAATGAGCAAGTGCCTCTTCAACCACAAACTTCTACAGATGCACCATTGAGAGTATCCGATCAGGCTGTATCACCACCTGGTATAGCAATTGCACTGTCTGCAACCACAGGGCTCTCCAGAGGGTAGTGTGTTCAGCCCAACGCATCCCCGGGGCCACACTGCCTGCCCTCCAGAACATCTACAGCACCCGGTGTCACAGGAAGGCCAAGAAGATCAGCAAGGAGTCAGGACCTCAGCTACATGGCCTGTTCACCCTGCTATCACCTACAACCGAGAGACTGAAAAATAGCTTCTATTTCCAGGTCTTCAGACAGTTAAATAGTCACTTAAGCTTCCGCCCAGTACTCTACCCTGAGCTTTAGTCACTGTTACTAGCCGGCTACCACCCGGTACTCAACCTTGCACCTTAGAGACTGCTACTCTATATAGTCATTGAACACTGTAGGACTTACCCCAATTAGTCAACTGGTCAATTGTTTGGCCGATAGGCTGTCAGTCAACCAAGATGTTCTTTTGTTGAGGAGTAGCATATATATATATATATATATATATATATATATATATATATATATATATATATATATATATATATATTTTAAATACATATTTACACAGTACCAGTCAAAAGTTGACAGTTACTCATTCAAGGGTTTTTCTTAATTTTTTTACTGTTTTCTAATAATAGTAAAATAATACATATGGAATCATGTTGTATTCAAAAAACAAAAACAAAACAAAAATGACTTACTCAAAATATATTTTACATTTTAGATTCTTCAAAGTAGCCGCCCTTTGCCTTGACAGCTTTGCACACATGCCTCTCTCTCAAAATCACACACACTCAGCAAATAAAGAAACGTCTCTTTTTTGGACCCTGTCTTTCAAAGATAATTCATAAAAATCCAAATAACTTCACAGATCTTTCATTGTAAAGGGTTTAAATACTGTTTCCCATGCTTGTTTATCTGGTATTGGAAACAGTTTATTCAGTCTTAAATTTGAATGATTATTTACATTGGTTGAGGTTGGTTTAGGAACGTTGTTTGAAACGTTTGGACCAAGTTAACAGGTATATTATTAGATACTTTGTAGACTTTGTAGGCATGTTGGGCGAGTTGAAACCGGTGTATTTCTGAATCAAACGCGCCAAATAAATGGACATTTTTGGGACATATAGAAGGACATTATCGAAGGACCATTTGTGATGTTTCTGGGACATTTTGGAGTGTCAGAAGATCTTCAAAGGTAAGGCATTAATTATATCGCTATTTCTGACTTTCGTAGCGCACCTGCCTGGTTGAAATATGATTTTTATGTGTTTGTATGCGGGGCGCTGTCCTAAGATAATCGCATGGTTTGCTTTCGCCGTAAAGCCTTTTTGAAATCTGACACAGCGGCTGGATTAACAAGAAGTTAAGTTTTATTTTGATATATAACACATATTTTCAAGAAATGTTAAATATTTGAATTTGGTATTTTTGAATTTTGCGCATTTCACCGGATGTTGGCCAGGTGGGACGCTACCGTCTCACCTGCCCATTAGAACTTAATCAACGTGGTTCCATGTAATTTCAACCAGAAAATGTGATGACTTCGAATTAACATGGAAAACTGATTAAATTTGCAAAAAGTCATCAACGTAAAAGATTGGGGAAATTGTCGTCTTCACTCAACTTTAAAACTAAATCCATTTTCATGTTTAACATTTCTGCTGATTTCACATTGAACTTGATCAAATGTAAATCAAAACTAGCTGTTGAACTGATGTCTTTCCCCAGTGGGCAGATCTGCAGTTAGCTGAAACATCTGCTTGTCAGTCGTCATTTTCCTCTGTATATTTACACTAGTGGAAAGGTACACCTCCCTTGTGATGTGTGTGCAAGATCAGAGTCTTAGTTCTGCTCTACAAGAAATCAATGATGTAGAACAGGGTTCTCCAACTTTTGATCCAGCCCTGCAGTTACTGACAAACCTGATTCAGCTAATTCCGATCCAGAGAGACAACCTTTAGTTTAATATTTGAATAATGTGCATTACTGCAGGGCTGGATCAAAAGTCTGTACGCCAGATGATTGGAGTTGGAGAACCCTGTAGATCGGGTCAGATAACATGATGCTCCTATACCCACATTATCATCTCAACCCAAACCATATTGCTTGGATATTTTCTTTTTACGTGGCTAGGTCTAGTCACTAAAAGCGAGCTGGCCCCTTAACATATCCGTTTCCAGCCCAAAGTGAATATAGGCATAGTTAGCTTGCCATGCCCCACTCAAACCATGTTGGCAAGAAGCAGTTCGTAACAAAAGCAGGTTGGCCATCGTCCCAGTCAGTACTCACTGGAAAGCGAGCCAAAAGAGCACAGTTCAGGTTGACAATAGTGTGAAAAAGGTTATTGTTATAGAAAGACCACGATGACCCAATTCCACTTTGTGACAACTGCTGATGTATAAAGGACTTTAGAATGGGTTTGAAATTTGACCCAGTTCCATGTCACGTTGCGCCCCCCCACCCATCACTTAGATTTTAAGTGTCTTAAATGTTAAGAAATTGAAACAGGGGCCTAGGTGGAGCAATCCCTATATTGCTTTTAGACCTACCCGCTACTCTGATGTGTGAACACTCCCTCACTCTCTAAACCACTTTTCCAGTATTCAAAATCACCTCATCTGTTTTTGCCTTGTAAATCATGTCCTTCCTCTATTCTCCATCCCTCTGCAAACAGTTGGGGGGGGGGGGGGGAGCAGCCAAATCCCACTGCAGTCTTGTAAATCAGACTGTTTGGAATGGAAAGGTTAGAAAGAGCGAGAGAAAGCAACAAAGCGAGAGACGAAAAGGGGCGGGATTTAAATGGACAATGAGGCTTTGTGCGTATTAGGTTCAAGTAAGGTGATGTACGTAAGGTGCATAAACTTTGAGCACCAGTGGAGTAGGGTGAGGTTGCCCTTAGACCCTGATCTTATTGCAGGAGATGCAAAGCTGACCCAAAAGTTTAAGGTTAGGATTGGGGGAGGGAAAGCAGATCCTAGATATGTACCTTGGGAAAACTTCGCCCTGGATCACAAACCAGTCAGGAGAGGTAGAACAGTAATGGTTAACGGTTTTCCTAGCTGCAGGGTTCAAAACATGAGCGAGAGAAAGACGGGAGGGAGAAAGCGAATAATAGAACAGCGGAGTAGTGGACATGAGGAGACAGGGCTTTCCCTGAGCCACCTGCTCCATCGCTTGCCTCTGCCCACTCTCATCCATCGCCAGCATTGCAATCTCATCTATCGGCTTGCCAGCCTGCCGGCAGTAAGCTGGGTGGGGGATTACGCTGAGCTGCCTGGCCCGAGATCTCCCACAGAGGACCCAATCCACACTGATACCACCCATGGTACCCTCCTGCTGCTGTCACAAGACACCGTTGTCGCACTACCGCACACTCGAAATTGATATTGCATGTAAAGTACCTCCAATATGGTCTTTGATGGGGTAACACAGACCTATGTACTGTTGTCGTAATCACACAGTAAAAAGGCTAATACAGTTGATTTAAGCTGCATTTAGCTGCAGTCCCAGCTCGCAACATCAAGAGTTTCCCCCCCCAAACGGCAAACAAACAATTTATACCTGTGCAATTAATGGTCAACCGCGGCACACCAAATGTAAAGTGATAGCACATCGGGCAATTCTTTGGGAAATCGGGAAGAAAGGAGAAGTCTGGTCGAATGCCTAAGTCTAATTCACATATAAAATGACAGTAGTCCAATGTAAATCTACCTTAATACAATGCTTGGTACTGCTGGTACTAGCCTTACTAGCACAGCACATGGGAGACTCCTCTCATCAATCACGCCTTTGGCGCTGGTGCACTGCATTGGTTAGTGATCCCAGTTGCACATCTCCACCGGCAAAAAGTTGAAGCCATGGAAACTAGAACACGCATTACAAAAGAGCCAGCCACCGCCTGAAAACACAGGGAAGATTTGCCTCATGCTGAAAGTGGGCCATGAAACAGACAGTGTACGTTTCTGAAAATAAAGTCAGACAATCCTATACCCACGCATAATCTTTGGACTGCGCCTAGCCAGCTGGTTGCTGGTACTAGTAGGAACGTACGGTCCACATACTTACAGAGACAAGAAGCCACGTTGATTGTTTTTCTATGATATTGTGTAAGGGAAGCAGACCTGGGTATATTAAATTAACAGAAATTACGGTAACCAAACAAACAATTATGGGAAATCATGGTAAATTTACTACTCATGTGCAATCCCCGCGGCCTCCGCAATGGATTAGTCCACTGAGAAAGGTGTCAAAGACGTGCAATAAATATAGATTTTTTAAAACTCAGTAAAAACAGTAATCGGTCAACCAACAGCCTACCAACCAAACAATCCACCAGTCGACTAAAAATGGGGTTAGCCCTACACAGGACAAAAGGTTATTTGAATTGAATCATGACCTCATTTCAGTCGGGTGACCTCGTTCAGTGACCTATACTGAAACCAGACAAAACATACCAGGTCTCTATCGCACATCTTTAAGCACACATTATCTTTGCTCCATATTGTATCTAAGAGCCACAGTCATGGCGTCAGTATTGTCTCGTTTGGTTAAACAGAAAACCTTGCTGGTACCTATTGTCCAGTGAGAATGTGTCAATGTGCTATTATTGGTGGGTCACTGACCATTCCTCTAGCTCGACCAATGGGTATAGGGTGCTTCCGCATTGGTTTGCATGGGGATCTCGTGGGTTTTGACCAGGGATTATAATTCTTCCGGCTTGTCCATCCTCTGCTTTATCATTTTATTAGCATGAAAACGCACATGCACACCCGCACGTGTTGTGGCGTACATAAACGCAAACACACACCAAAGAACAAGTGTATAATATCAAACACACATTGATTTAATCCTCCCGGGCCCTGTTCTGTGAACCAGTCCCACAATCCTGGGGCGGCATTAATTGTGGCTCTGTTGCGGTGATGTTATCGGAGTGTCCCAGGCCTGCCACTGGGATCTGGGATCAGCTTCAGACCAAGGAAGACCCTCTGGCGGAGCGAGTGTCATCCGAGATCAGCTATTATGTCTGGAGAGTGTACAGACCCGGGAGTCTGGAGTGTGTCCTCTGCCTGTCTCTACCCACCAGAGACACAGGGTGCGTCCGAAATGGCACCCTATTCCCCATGTAGTGCACTACTAGTACAACACTGTGGTCTGTCTAGGTCCCTGGCTGTGTTTGAAATGTGCTCTGGTTAACAGTTGTGCACTCTAAAGGGAATAGGATGCCATTTTAGATGCAGCCAGGCCGTATAGAGAGACCATAAACAGATCGATAAGAATGACAGATACTGAGTAGACAGGCACATCAACAATGACTGGGGAGGAAAGAGAAATAGCCAGAGGCCTTGTATAAAAACATAGTCAGTCTGACATACAAACAAATAAAAATACTACTGAAGTAGTTCTTGGAGATGTGTGTGTATATATATATATATATATATATATATATATATATATATATATATATATATATACACACACACACACACACACACACATCCATATACACATACACACACATCCATCTAATTTCTTTTGACTACTTTTAATATACTCCACTACATTCCTAAAGAAAATATGTACTTAACACCCATTTTGCCTGACACCCAAAATAACTTTTCAAATGCTCAGGCACAAGAGCAATATGGTCCAATTATCCCTACAATATGGCACCTATCATCCCTACTGCCTCTGATCTGGTGGATACTAAACACATATTGCGTATGTAAATTGTGTCTGAATGTTGAGTGTGCCCCTGGCCGTCCTTAAAGCAAATGGATTTTTTTTTTTAAGTTGTGCCATCTAGTTTGCACAATAAGGAATTTTGATGAATAGCGTTTACTTTTACTCAAGTCTGACAATTGTACTTTTTCCACCACGTTTCTTAAGTACCTTAAAAAAAGTACTTTTACACTTTTACTCAAATAGTATCTCACTGGGTGACTTTCACTTTAGTCATTTTCTATTAAGGTATCTTTACTTTCACTCAAGTTAGTACTTTTTCCACCACTGCCCTGGAGGACAGAGCCTTGTTCTGTTTGGAATACAGGTTGGACGCTATGGGAAAATGGTACATGTGCTTGGTCTTTGGGGTGTGTGTGTGTTTGTAATGCGATCGGTGCTAGGTTCTGGGACCGGATCCTCGGGTAGGTTGGGTGTGGGAGTGTGTTACAGTGATTAGAGGGCAGTCAGCCCTTCGTTTCCCTCACACCCTGCCTGCCAACATTCCAATTACACCCGGAACGGAAGACTGGTTGCCGTGGCCATGATGATGATGTCTTTTCCCATCTGGTCGAGATGTGCTACTGTGTCCCTATGATGACAGTTGACAACCTCATTGTCAAGCAATAAGACTGGCTGTAACATAACAAAATGTGGAAAAAGTCAGGGGTCTGACTACTTTCCGAATGCACTGTATTTTTTAAAAACTAGGCATAACAAAATGTGTCAGTTAAGAACAAATTCTTATTTACAATGACAGCCTACCCCCTGTACACTGTGTGTGTATGTGTGTATATATATATATTAATAAGTCAAAAGTTGAGACACCTACTCATTCAAGGTTTCTTTATTATTTATGTAGAATAGTGAAGACATCAAAACAATTTAAAAAAATGGAAATCCTGTAGTAACCAAAAAAGTCCTAAACAAATCAAAATACATTTTACATTTGATATTCTTCAAAGTAGCCACCCTTTGCATACGCTTGACATTCTCTCAACCAACTTTGTGAGGTAGTCATCTGGAATGCATTTCAATTAACAGGTGTGCCTTGGTAGAAATTTGTGGAATTTGATGAGTCCAAATTTGAGACCGCTGAGTCTTTGTGAGATGCAGAGTAGATGAATGGATGATCTCCGCATGCGTGTTTCCCAAAGTGAAGCATGGAGGAGGTGGTGTGATGGTTTGCTGGTGACACGGTCTGTGATTTATTTAGAATTCAAGGCACACTTAACCAGCATGGCTACCACAGTATTCTGCAGCGATATGCCATCCCATCTGGTTTGCGCTTAATTGTACTATCATTTCTTTTTCAACAGGACAATGACCCAACACACCTCCAGGCTGTGTGGGGGCTATTTGACAAAGAAGGAGGGTGATGGAGTGCTGCATCAGATCACTCGACCTCAACCCAATTGAGATGGTTTGGGATGAGTTGGACCGCAGAGTCAAGGAAAAGCAGCCAACAAGGTGTCATATGTGGGAACTCCTTCAAGACTGTTGGAAAAGCATTCCAGGTGAAGCTGATTGAGAGAATGTCAAGAGTGAAAAGCTACATGTGTTATTTCATATACAAAAATAAAGAAAAACCCTTGAATGACGGCTTTTGACTGGTACTGCATGTGCGTGCGTGCATATATATATATATATATATATATATTCACACAGTGCAAGTATTCAGACCCCTTGACCTTCTCCCCATTGCTATTTAACCAATTTTAGAACCAGGTTGTATCAATCTACACAGAGTAGCGTAGTGGTTAGAGCTGCAGGTTCAGTTGCAGGTTCAAACCCCCGAGCTGACAAGGTACAAATCTGTCGTTCTGCCCCTGAACAGGCAGTTAATCCACTGTTCCTAGGCCGTCATTTAAAATAAGAATTTGTTCTTAACTGACTTGCCTAGTTACATAAAAGATATATATATATAAAAAAAACAAAGCGAACAGGTTTGGACATTTTTGCCAATAAAAAAATAAATAAATACCTGATGTAAATAAGTAAGTAAGACTAAGAATTGAGCTGGGGTGCATCCCGTTTCCATTTGTATCCGGAGCTAAGCAGTTCACACCCCATTGGGTGCTGCCATTGATTTACATTAGAAGTGCACATTCAAGAAGGCTCAAGGCCAAAGATAAAATGACATCAAATCACATATCCAAACATGACATGATCAGTCCAATCAAAGCTAACATTAAAGTTTCAAAATCTTAGCTAGCAAGCAGTCATGAATCACGTCGACAATCTGCTGTCGAAACGTTTAATTCCTGTCAAATGAAGAGAAATTGATAAAAACGTATCGGTGCTCAGCAGCCAATGGACATAAACACTACACAAAAAGTAAATGTATTTTTAAAAAATTATATTAATTTGCAAATTCAACAATGACTGGTTTGGAAAGAATCAGTGGCTAACTGCAAGCGTTTCAAAGCAATCCCTATTCTGCTTCCCCTGTCTGCTATTCAGTGGGGAGGGTGTGGTCCAAGTCTGAGTTTAAGGATTTTAAACAGTATTCAGACCCATGGACTTTCACATTTTTGATACGTTACAGCCTTATTCTGAAATTGATCAAATTGTTTTTTCCCCCTGAATCTACACACACTACCCCATTATGACAAAGCAAAAACAGGTTGTCTCTAATTTATAAAAATCACATTTAAATAAGTATTCAGACTCTTTACTCCGTACTTTGTTGAAGCACCTTAGGCAGCAACTACAACCTCGAGTCTTCTAGGGTGACGCTACAAGCTTGGAACACATGTATTTGGGGTGTTTCTCCCATTCTTCTCTGCAGATCCTCAAGCGCTGTCAGGTTGGATGGGGAGCGTTGCTACACAGCTATTTTCAGGTCTCTCCAGAGATGATCGTTCAGATTCAAGTCTGGGGTCTGGTTGGGCCATTCAAGAACATTCTGAGACTTGGCCCAAAGCCACTCCTGCGTTGTCTTGGCTGTGTACTTAGGGTCATTGTCCTGTTGGAAGGTGAACCTTCACCCCAGTCTGAGGTCCTGAGCAGATCCTGACTAATCTCCCAGTCCCTGATGCTGAAAAACATCCCCACAACATGCTTCCACCACAATGCTTCACTGTAGGGATGGTGTTAGGTTTCCTCCTGACGTGACACTTTGCATTCAGGCCAAACCATCGTGGTTTCATCAGACCAGAGAACCTTGTTTCTCATGGTCTGAGACTCTAGGTGCCTTTTGGCAAATTTCAAGCGCGATGTCATGTGCCTTTCACTGAGGAGTGGCTTCCGTCTGGCCACTATACCATAAAGGCCTGATTGGTGGAGTGATGGAGATGGGAGAACATTCCAGAAGGACAACCATCTCCACAAAGGAATATTTACTGTTTATATGTAGATGCAGTAGCTCCACAAGAGGAATAGAAGCTCAAGCAGTAGAACATTTGAGGTGTCTGTACTCAGCTCCTGCCCAAGTCAAGGACTGCTCCTTAAACCTTGCCAAATAGCCTACAGCTGTGTGTGTCCAGAACTCACTGGTGTGGGAAACAGAGCCCAGAATATTTTATACAATGTTGCAAGTCAAGCTTCGGGCTGGATCCAAGTTAATAGTTGATATGTTTCAAGTCAGGCCATGCGTAGCCAGTGATTCATAGGATATTTATTTTGATCAGGATATTTTCTACCTGCAGGCTGCAATATTTTCATTTGTTGGCTTTATGCTATTTTTACATATAGAAGTTAATCCATTTTTTTAAAGTATTAAAGCATCAGACAAGCTCAATGCATATATTTGATTTTATTAAAACCCATACGGCTCTCTATCAATATATATATATATATATATATTCAAAAGAACAGATGACGTAAATCGACCAACATTTTTTCCTGTCGGGAACAGCCTTAGTGTGTGAATGCCCAAATATGTGTTTGTGCAGTGAGTGAATGTGCATGCGTACAAGCTAGGCTTGAGCGGTATACCGTATATTGGGGTATTTGAAAAAAGCCCCGGGATGGTTTCTCCCAATACAGTCAAAACTATTTTGTTAACTTTTTTAAATAAATATTTGTAGCTACTTTACGTACCTGCAGTCAACTTCTGTAATATGCTACGAGATGAACATTGCAGAACACAGTCATTTGAGAAACCAAGGCTGTTGTGTCTGCTGATAGGAATGCGGTGATTGACAGAGTCGAATGCCTTGTCCAGGTAGATTAATACGGTTGCACAGTATTGTCTTTTATCCTATGGCGGTTATGACATCGTTTAGGACCTTAGAGCGTGGCTGAGGTGCACCAGTGACCAGCTCGGAAACCAGATTGCATAGCGGAGAAGGTACGGTGGGATTCAAAATGGCCGGTGATGCGTTTGTCAACTTGGCTTTCAAAGATTTTAGAAAGGCAGGGTAGGATAGATATAGGCCTGTAACAGTTCGGGTCTAGAGTGTCACCCCCTTTCAGCGGGGGGGTGACCGCAGCAGCTTTCCAATCTTTAGGGATATGAAAGAGGTTGAACAGGCTAGTAAAAGGGGTTGCAACAATTACGGTGGATCTTTTTTAGAAAAAGAGGGTCAGATTGTCTAGCCCAGCTGATTTGTAGGGTTCCAGGTTTAGCATCGCTTTCAGAGCTTCAGCTATCTGGCTTTGGGTGAAGGAGAAATGGGGAGGTTTGGGCAAGTTGTTGTGGGGGGTGCAGAGATCAGAGCTGTTGACCGGGTAGAGGTAGCCAGGAGGAAAGCATGGCCAGCCGTAGAAAAATTATTATTGAAATTCTCGATTATCGGTGTTGACAGGGTTTCCTAGCTTCAGTGCAGTGGGCAGTTGGGAGGAGGTGCTCTTATTCTCCATGGACTTTAGTGTCCCAGATATTTGGGGGAGGTTGTGCTACAGGATGCAAATTTCTGTTAGGAAAGAAAAAGCTAGCCTAACTGCCCGTGTATATTGGTTCCTAACTTCCCTGAAAAGTTGCATATCGCGGGGGCTATTCGATGCTAATGCAGTACGCCACATGATATTTTTGGGCATTGGAGTGAACCAAGGGCTATATCTGTTCTTAGTTCTACATGTTTTGAACGGGGCATGCTTATTTAAGATAGTGAGGAAAGCACTTAAATAATAACCAGGCAGCCGCTACTGACGGAATGAGGTCAATATCCTTCCAGGATACCCAGGCCGGGTTGATTAGAAAGGCCTGCTCGCTGAAGTGTTTTTTTGTGGTCGTTTGACTGCGGACCCATTACGGATGCAGGCAATGATCGCTGAGATCCTGGTTGAAGACAGCAGAGGTGTATTTAGAGGGCAGGTTGGTCAGGATGATATCTATGAGGGTGTCTGTGTTTACGGATTTAGGTTTGTACCTGGCAGGTTCCATGATCATTTGTGAGAGATTGAGGGCATCTAGCTTAAAATTGTAGGACGGCTGGGTTGTTAAGCATATCCCAGTTTAGGTCAACTAACAGTACATACTCTGAAGATAAATGGGGGGGGGCAATTAATTCACATATGGTGTCAGGGGCACAGCTGGGGGCTGAGGAGGTCTATAACAAGCGGCAACAGTGAGAGACTTATTTCTGGAAAGGTGGATTGTTAAAAGTAAAATCTTGAACTGTTTGGGCATAGACCTGGATAGCAATGACAGAACTCTGCACGCTAACTCCACCCCATTTGGCAGTTCTATCTTGGCGGAAAATGTAGTTGGATGGAAATTTCTGAATTTGTGGCGGCCTTCCTAAGCCAGGATTCAGACACTGCTAGGACATCGGGGTTGGCGGAGTGTGCTAAAGCAGTGAATAAAACAAACTTAGGGAAGAGGCTTCTGATGTTAACATGCATGAAACCAAGGCTTTTACAGTTACACAAGTCAACAAATGATAGCGCCTGGGGAATAGGAGTGGAACAAGAGGCTACTGGGCCTGGGTTAACCTCTACATCACCAGAGGAAGAGGATAAGGGTACGGCTAAAGGCTACAAGAGCCGGTCGTCTAGTGCGTTGGGGATAGAGAATAAAAGGAGCAGATTTCTGGGCGCAGTAGAATAGATTCAAGGCATAATGTACAGACAAGGGTATGGTAGGATGTGAGTGAAGTGGAGATAAACCTAGGCGTTGAGTGACGATGAGAGGTTGTCTCTGGAGGGACAAGTTAAGCCAGGTGAGGTTGCCGCATCTGTGTGGGACTAAAAAGCTATCTAAGGCATTTTGAGCAGGACTGAAGGTTCTACAGAAATAAGTGAGTCAGGGTACTGTTTGGTAGTCACTACTACGCTAGGCGAGCAGGGTCACAGCGTTCAGGGAAGCTAACGGATCGGGGCTAGTAACTGGTTCTTCGGCAACATCATAACAGAATAGCCTGTTGAGACCACATCGGGCGATCAGGTCGGAAGTCCAGTCGTGATGGATCGGCAGGGCTCCATGTCGACAATAAAGGGTCCAGACTAATTGGCAAAGGAAGTATTGTAGCCCTAGAATTAGCTGGTATATGGGCCTAGCTCAAGGCTAGCTGGGGCTTGCTTCTGGACAGAAGCGTTAGCAGCTGGCTAGCTGCGATGATCCGGAGTAAATGACCCGGTGTAATGATCCAGAGCGGCAGGAATCCGGTGATATAGTAGAGAGAAGGCCGATATGCTCTGGGTTGATATCGTGTTGTGCACACTGGCAGGTGTTGTCCGAGCTAAGACTGGCTGATGACTGGGGGGGGAAAAAGCAAGAACCGCTAGCTGTGGCTCACAAAGACTAGTAGCTAGTTCGCTGGCTAGCTCCTGATGGAAGTTCCAGTTACAAGGATTATAAATTAGCAGCTCTGTACTAGAAGTAGACCGATGATTTAACGCCGTTACCGATTATTGGAAGACCCCCAAAAAAAGCAGATACCGATTAATCTGACTTTTTTTTATTGTAATCATGACAACAATACTGAAAGAACACTTATTTTAACTTAATATAATACATCAATACAATCAATTTAGCCTCAAATAAGTAATGCAAACAAAGTGTTGGAGAAGTGTGCCATGTGCCAAGTAAAAAAGCTAACGTTTAAGTTCCTTGCTCAGTTCCTTGCTCAGAACATATGAAAGCTGGTGGTTCCTTTTAACATGAGTCTTCAATATTCCCAGGTAAGAAATTTTAGGTTGTCGTTATTATAGGACTATTTCTCTCTATACCATTTGTATTTCCTTTGACTATTGGATGTTCTTATAGGCACTTTAGTATTGCCTGTGTAACAGTATAGCTTTCCATCCCTCTCCTCGCCCCTACCGGGGCTCAAACCAGGAACACAACAGCCACCCTCAAAGCAGCATTACCCATGCAGAGCAAGGGGAACAACCACTCCAAGTCTCAGAGCGAGTGAAGTTTGAAACACTATTAGCGCGCACCCCGCTAACTAGCTAGGCATTTCACATCGGTTACACCAGCCTAATCTCGGGAGTTGATAGGTTTGAAGCCATAAACAGCTGCTGGCAAACGCAAGAAAGTGCTGTTTGAATGAATGCTTACGAGCCTGCTGCTGCCTAACGTAGCTCAGTCAGACTGCTCTATCAAATCATAGACTTAGTTATAACATAAAACACAGAAATACGAGCCTTAGGTCATTAATATAGTCAAATCCGGAAACTCTCTCGAAAATAAGACGTTTATTCTCAGTGAAATACAGAACCGTTCTGTATTTTATCGAACAGGTGGCATCCATGAGTATAAATATTCCTGTTACATTGCACAACCTTCAATGTTAGGTCATTACGTAACACTCTGGTAAATTAGGCGGCCGAAACTGTTGCATATGCACTGCGTGCAATGAACGCAAGAGAAGTGATAATTTCACCTGGTTAATATTGCCTGCTAACCTGGATTTCTTTTAGCTAAATATGCAGGTTTAAAAATATATACTTCTGTGTATTGATTTTAAGAAGGGCATTGATTTTTTATGGTTAGGTACACGTTGGAGCAACGATATGCACCGCTTCGATTATATGCAATGCAGGACACGCTAGATAAATGAGTAATATCAACCACATGTAGTTAGTGATTATGATTGATTGATTGTTTTTTTAAAGATAAGTTTAATGCTAGCTAGCAACTTACCTTGGCTTACTGCATTCGCGTAACAGGCAGTCTCCTCGTGGAGTGCAATGTGGTTAGAGTGTTGGACTAGTTAACCATAAGGTTGCAAGATTGAATCCCCGAGCTGACAAGGTAAAAATCGTTCTGCCCCTGAACAAGGCAGTTAACCCATCGTTCCTAGGCCGTCATTGAAAATAAGTATGTGTTCTTAACCGACTTGCCTAGTTAAAACGATTAAATAAAAGGAAAAAAAAAAACTTAAAATATTATATTTCTTTTTAAAATGTTTTATTATTAAATCGGCCAAATCCGCGTCCAAAAATAGATTTTTTGATTGTTATGAAAACGGCCCTAATTAAATCAGCATTCCGTACCACATTGGGTGAGGCGGGTTGCAGGAAAGTATACTTAGTGCATAGATAGAAAGTGAGATTAATAGATATACGAAAAAGACAAAAGACAGATACATGCCCTACTGCAGTGCCGTCTTGGAGAAACAATTCAGATAAAATGTCTAAAATGTGCTAAATGCTTTGCAGTTATGAATTTGGTTTGCTGATTTAGTAGCTAGTTAGCTATCTAGCTACTGTAAGTGGTTAGCTTCTTCCAACAAGAATTCACTTTTATTTTTTATTAAACGAGGCAAGTCAGTTAAGAACAAATTCTTATTTACAATGACAGACTACCCTGGCCAAACCCTCTCCTAACCCGGACAATACTAGGCAAAATGTGCCCCGCCCTATGGGCCTCCCGATCACGACAGGTTGTGTTACAGCCTGGGATCGAACCAGGGTCTGTAGTGATGCCTCTAGCACTGAGATGCAGTGCCTTAGACCGCCGCGACACTCGGGAGGCTTGGTAACAGAGAAATCCCTCCTGTATCAAGAGCCTTGCTGGCTAATATTTGTTTTGTGCGTGCAGCAAACTGAGTAGCATTTTTAAGTCATGTATAGTTTAGGTCGGAAACTGTACAAAATGTTCGCAATGCGATCGTTAGCATTTTCTATATGATTTTACAAGTACTTGTTAGCATTGCTAACCTTTGGATTACAGAGTATCAGTGGGGTTTGAAAACGGCACCCCTTGTGTTCAGTGACGGTGTTACCAATTATGCCAGTATGGCACAAGGTTCGGAATGAAAGTGTAACATTCTGGATACCACCCAAGCCTAGTAAAAGCACTACCAACTGAGCCACAATGGAACAAGTCTACGATGTGAAGTCAATGTATGATACATGTTTGCATGTTTCCAAGAATTAGTTCCCCATACTGAGAAATAAGGAAATGTATGGGGTCAGCAGCATACTCGTGCAGTGATGCAATGCTTACCCGTCCCACATATTTTAGTGGGGCACTGAACACACACAATTAATCAAGTGAGATTAAAATGCACACACATGGGAGAGATGTACAAAACTAATCGAGTGCGAGACAAACACGCCCGCACACACAAACTCAAAAATGTACACACAGAGCCATGTTCCATTACTGTCACATTCACACAGTAGGCTATAAGTCTCCTCCTGCATCACACAAATGCAGGAAACCAACCCTAGGTAATGGTGGGGACAAGGAAACAGGAACTGGGAATAGCAGGGCACTGCCAAGAATATCCCAGTCCTTCTTGACACCACACACACGCTATGCTACCCACAGTTCAGCTAAGTTATTTAGTTCATGAAACAAAGAGGACCTTTTAAAGATATTAGATAGTTTAAAACTGCAAACTATAATCAACAACGCAATTTTGAGCAAGCGGATTAAATCGAAGCCCAAATCAACATTTAGACCAGCACTGATTAAATTCTCCAAATGTCAGGTCATAGTTGATTGAAACTGTTGTAAAGCAATACGCATATAATAACTCCCTTCACAGTGCACGTAGCAATAAATATACATAAGGCCAATATACAGAGGGACACTGTCGAGGGTCGAGCGAGGGAAGCATTGGCCTGTCTTGGAGAAAAAGGCAATAAAAAGAAAGATGAGGGAATGAAAGGGAGGAATGGGAGCAAGAGAAGATATTGAATGAGGGAAGACTTAGGCCTGTTGCTTCTGAAGAAAGAGGCAGTGAAAAAAAAAAACTTGAATAAGAAGGGTGGAACGAAAGGAAGAAAGCGTGAGAGCAGAGACAGGAATATCTCTGGGAGGCGGCGCTCTAATTATAGCACAGGTGCCAGGCGACCGGGGAGGGCACTGCCGCCACCAAAACACAGGAGGAGGGAAGAGGGGGATAAGGAGGAAGTAGAGGTGGTCAAGGCGGGTTGCTCAATCATTTCAAAAAGAGACCCAACATGGGAGAAGGGATAATTGATGAGGTGAGGAATAATTGCTCAACTCCAAATCAACCCCTAGCCCCCTACTCCCTACCCACTCCTGTCGATCTAAGAGGATTGGATGGTTAGATCGGTGGAATCAATATGGCTATATTTACACCCTAGCTAAATGAAAAGGTAAAAGTAAGCCATTACCAATACCTGCAAAATTCTTTCAGAAACAGTCAGCTCTATAGGAGTGTATAGGCGTGTAGCTTGTACACGGTAGGGGCTAGGGATTGATTTGGAATTCAGAAAACACATGTTTTAGAGTATTTATTTGATTGCTTTGGGAGACATTTGGTCAAGTAGGACAAGTCAATCAAGAACAAAGGAGGCTGACTGAAGAAGGAGTGGCCATTTTGTAGTCAGTGGGACTAGTGTGTAGCATAATTCCTAAGACACATGCTGCTGTGTTTGTGTGATTATGTATTGGCGTTGTTGTGTAGAGTAAGCGTGCATGTGTCTCTGTCTGTGTGTATGTCAGGAGCATGTTGCCATCAGACATTAATTAATATATCCACGTGGGCTCAGTCAAATGGTCACACAGATCACTGCCCCATACATCGATGTACGTCACATTGACCTTACTGCCCTCCCTCTTCTCTTTCCTTACTCTCTGCAGCTATATGTTAACGGTGGACTATGTCTACATCCCAAATGGCATGGTACTCCTTATGTAGTGCGCTACTTTTAACAAGAGCCCTATTGGAAAGGCGACATAAGAAATATGGTGCCATTTTGGACTAATTCTATAAAAACTATAAGCCACAGTGAGTCAGCCCCCTAAAAAACTGAAATCATCACGAACGACCTCCACCAGGCTCTTTGACTGCGCTTGGTCGCTCAGATTATCAAGTTCCAGGTTTGTAAGTGGGGACGTGAAGGTCACACACACGACTCGCCACGGGCCACGGCAGTCACGCAGCGTCCATGACGGTGACACTGACAGTTAAGACGTGATCCACTGGCCTGTGCAGGGCAGCGGTGGGGTTGCCATAGCAGCAGGGCTATAGGGCACGTCCCAGGTGCCACTTTATTATGATAGAGTAGTCTTTTGGGATGTGCAGCATGACTGCAAAAAGACAACCTGGAACATACCCATTCTCTCCTGGTTGGAGGTGGGGTCCCTGATAACCCTCATCCAGGTTTCATTGGGGAGCATTGGAATGGAGCAGCACTTGCACAGAACCACTGATCTGTATAGATGAGGGATTGTGAAGAGAGGAGCCGGAGTTGCTTCACAATCGAGCCCATCCTGATGTGAGAGCCTCTAAAATGTGGTCTGTACCAGACACTGCTGCACATTTCATATAAGATGATACCGTGAGATCATGATATATTTGCTCTGTAAAGCTCTTCATGGTCGTGTTCATTAGGACACACCGCAAAATGTTTTGCAACAGAATGTGAAAACAAACATCTCTCATTGGACAAGTTCAGGTAGTCACTCACTGTTTCACTCCATTTCATGCCAACTGAACACAGCCCATGGTCAGCAAGATAGAGATAGCATCCATGGCTGGTTATCTGAAAGGCCAGGTCACAGCGCAAAAGCCAGCCTTACACCACCATGCCAGGTGTTTTCACTGATCAGCTCTCCTGAAAACCTGCCATGCCATTAAAGGAATAGGTGACATGACCTTTTCAGACAAACATTACTTAAAGGTGAGGATGTCCAGTGTGGCAACATGGGAGAGAAAGAGGGTACAAAATACAACAAATCCAGAAATGGGAGGAACATCCCAACATGGTGAGAACATAACAAACGTACCATGACAACGCCATAAAGGGCCAGGTATTTCTGTCTGGCAGGCAGAAAAAGAGGTACCGTCACCAAAACATAAAAAGGGGCTTAAAATGGATGGTTGGCATGGCTTGAGAAACATCCCAAAACAAAGAATGATTGGCACACAACAACAAAACATTACAAGGGTAGGTATTGTAGAGACTGTAACGGAGCTAATTGTCCCTTTAAAGCATAATAGGAAACTGGTGCTTTAAATGGATGAAGCTGCAACAGGAGCAGTGGATGCCAAAGGGAGACAATGGGTATAATGTACGCTAATGGGTGTGAGGCTGTGTTGCCCTGGGCTTGAATGACTGCAGTGCATTGACAGACTGCCTGGGTTGCTCTTCAACCAATTCTTCAAGGATGGGAAAGTGAAATTCTGATCCTACACTCCAGTCTGTATAGAGGTCGGATTAACAAAGAGAGCCCTGCCCTCTGTGTCCTTAGACTGTTCAATTTGTGGCTTATACATGTGTATACCAAGTAATAATGCATTAAACTACATCAGCTTTCTTTTCCCATCAAAAATGTAAGGAATTAATTGTCAATTATTGACAACCCACAATATGGGAAATAACAACTATGAACTTCTGTATTGGGAGGTTTGAAAATCAACTTTATAGCCCATTTGGAATTTAATTGACTGAAATGATCTTAATATGTAGAAATATCACCAACACCCTTTGGCTATATTGAACTAAGATTAAGAACTGATACATAGACAGAAACATTAGGGGTAATACATATAACAACTAGCTATGTTAAAGGTGTATGGATGTGAGAAGGCCTAGTAAAACCTGAGTGACATTGAAATATTGAACTTGAGGTGTGCGAAGAGTAATGTTTATTGTGTGGGTAGGCTAGCTAGCCCACAGACCCGCATCGACCTGTTACAAGTATCACCCATATCAAATGTATCTGCTTACTGCCTGGTATCATTTGTTCCAATCCAAACCGGGGTACCCACACACAGGCATACCAAATGTAGCAACTCAGCCGCAATTGCAGTGTAGCGTGTGTGTTACACTGTAACACAATACGAACTTCGTGAAAGAGCAATTGTCGTCGCTCTCTTGACAAGGCCAAAGTCACACCGACATGGCATAGCGCCTGAGAGAGAAATGATCGGTGATTGTGTGCAACATCTCCACACCGGGGCCAATTCCAGACAACTCTTGACTTTCACAGACATTTTAGCAGGGTATTTTCTTGAAACATTTAAGTTGTGATAACTCAAATAAAAACAGGTAAACAGCCTATCGGTTGAAATGTTAAACTAATGTTTCCCGCGAGAGAGACTGTCCCTGCGTCCCCGAGCCTCTGGGTTCATGGAATGCTGCAGTGCACCGCCGCCATCTTACTTCTGTCTCACTACATTATCTTGATTCTCAGGCTTAACATGAAACAGGTTGACGTAGGGAAAACATAGGCGGTTTTACACTTATCCATGGGCGCAATGTGCAGAATTAAATGGGTCGTAGGTCTACTCGTTGGCTCTTTTTTAGGGAGTAGCCTGTGTTTTTAGGCTACAGAAAGCTAAATCTAAGGGAAAGAATAACCCACTATAAACCGTTAGATGTTTACTTTCACGCCCACCACCAATGTATATAATCGAGCCATGATAAAAACACTACACAAGTGGCTACAAATTGGTGATCATATTACCCATAATGTCCGGATACAACAATCAATAGTGCCACTACAGAAACCGGTCTAGACTAGGCTGTGTTTTGAAGTGCAATTGTGCACAGAATCAAAAAAGAAAAATCACGTTCGTTTACATAGGTTACACAGGAATCTCAGCCGTAGCCTAGATAGGAAGACCTGACGAAGCATTCCATTCTGTGCAAAACAAATGTAATTATTTCTCATCTTGAATTATGAAAAAAAAAAAAAAACAAACTTATCCATAGGCTATAAAACTAGATTTCAATTCAAGCGATGGCAGAAATATATTAGAGCAGAAATATTTATAACAACACTGGGCAAAGGGGGATCTAAACACTGGCTATTCTAAATCTATGATTTCAAGTCACACTAAATTCAATAAAAAGCTGTCCAACATGTATTCAGGCGTGGAATATGATCACAGCCTTGCTGAATGTCTGGTTTCATTTGGTTCTATTCATGCTTAATTAGCCCCCATGGTTTGGAATCACCCGGCTGCTCGCTCCCGCAATAGCAGCGGAAGAGAAGAATAACCATGGAGCTCAGCCTTGTCCCGACTCCCGTCTTTCTTTCCCCAGTATCTTACCTCAACTGCTAACGCCGTGGTCGCAACAACCAGCAGCAACAAAGCCATACGGTCCCCCATGCCGTATTATTGTCACAACGCGTCCTATGTATGGTGTATTGGTTTTTTTCTATGTTCCGTCGGTATGTAATTCAGAGCTCGTCTCCGTGGCAGTGCCGCTGACGGTGTTTGTTTAATGGAGAACGATACCGAGGCTGCTCGAGCGCCAAGTCACCTGACCTGACAACGAATGAAAGGAATTATTAGGGAGGTGCCCTAAAAAAAATCTGAGGATGGCTATGGGTGTGGTCCCGATGAGGGCTAAATACTGAATTTAGCATTCTTCAAACACCTGAAACAGATTTTGTCCTGCAATCTAGTGCCATAATAATTATGCTATGTAATATATATATATATATATCAGTACCAGTCAAAAGTTTCCACACATCGACTTATTCTTGGGTTTTTATTTTTACTATTTTCTACATTGTAGAATAGTGAATAGTGAAGACATCACAACTATGAAATAACAAATATGGAATCATGTAGTAACCAAAACAGTGTTAAATAAATCAAAATAGATTTTAGATGTTAGATTCTTGAACATAGTCACCCTTTGCCTTAATTACAGCTTTGCACACGCTTGGCATTTTCTCAACCAGCTTCAGGAGGTAGTCACCTGGAATGTATTTCAATTAACAGGTGTGCTTTGTTAAAAGTCAATTTGTGGTATTTCTTTTCTTCTTAATGTGTTTGAGCCAATCAGTTGTGTTGTGACAAGGTAGGGGTGGTATACAAAAGATAGCCCTATTTGGTAAAAGACTGTCAATATTATGGCAAGAACAGCTCAAATAAGCAAAGAGAAATGACAGTCCATCATTACTTTAAGACATGAAGGTCAATCAATGCAAGAACTTTGAAAGTTTCTTCAAGTCCAGTTGCAAAAACCATCAAACGCTATGATGAAATTGGCTCTCATGAGGACCGCCACAGGAATGGAAAACCCAGAGTTTCCTCTGCTGCAGAGGATAAGTTCATTAGAGTTACCAGCCTCAGAAATCGGCAATTAACTGCACCTCAGATTGCAACCCAAATAAATGCTTCACAGAGTTCAAGTAACAGGCACATCTCAAAATCAACTGTTCAGAGGAAACTACATGAATCAGGCCTTCGTGGTCGAATTGCTGCAAATAACCACTACTAAAGGACACCAATAATAATAAGAAGAGTCTTGCTTGACCCAATAAACATGAGCAATGGACATTAGACCGGTGGATATCTTTTCTTTGGTCTGAAGAGTCCAAATTGGAGATTTTTGGTTCCAACCTCCGTGTCTTTGTGAGACGCAGAGTAGGTTAACGGATGATCTCCGCATGTGTGGTTCCCACCGTGAAGCAAGGAGGAGGAATATGATAGTGTGGGGATGCTTTGCTGGTGACACTGTTTGGGATTTATTTAGAATTCAAGGCACACTTAACCAGCATGGCTACCACAGCATTCTGCAACAATACGGCATCCCATCTGGTTTTCCCTTAGTGGGACTGTCATTTGACAAGGACACAACACACCTCCAGGCTGTGTAAGGGCTATGTGACCAAGAAGGGGAGTGATGGAGTGCTGCATCAGATGACCTGGCCTCCACAATCACCCAACCTTAACTCAATTGAGATGGTTTGGGATGAGTTGGACCGCAGAGTAAAGGAAAAGCAGCCAACAAGTGCTCCGCATATGTGGGAACTCCTTCAAGACTGTTGGAAAAGCATTCCAGGTGAAGCTGGTTGAGATAATGCCAAGTGCTCTTGGGAGAGCAAAACATTAAATATTCTATTGCAAGTATTGAACCCGGCCAAATAATTACTAGTCAGATGCACTAACCTCAACCCTAGCATACATGTATTTTGAAATAGCTTAATATCTTAATACAGTGCAATACAGTGTTCTGCATCCAGTAAATATTGGATTCAGCTATGGCGTTAAAAATTAACTCATGTCTGACTACAACAGTGTGCTAACTGGCAGCAACAAACTGAAACCAACTCAGGGCCACAGCAAAACATGTCACAGTTGGATGCATAGTGTAACGGCGTCACCGGCCTAAATCTAATCCAATCTCGAGCCAGTCAGTCTTCATCTGTAAAGCATAGAATTAGCTTCCAAATTAGATGATTTCTCTAGCTATATTTAGAATTGAAGGATGATGACAATTGGTGACCCTGTTCTTCTGTTAGACAAAGTGTATAGTTGGGTGCCAGACTTTTATTTATTTTTTAAATTTAACTAGGCAAGTCAGTTAAGAACACATTTTTATTTACAATGACGACCTACCCCGGCCAAACCCTAACGACGCTGGGCCAATTGTTCTCCGCCATCAGTATCATGCAGACATGCCCTCGCTGTGTGCATTCCTATGAATGGAACAGTCAGCCACTTTATGGCAAGTATCCGACAGGCAACCTTCGGCAACAGCTTTCACGGGCTCATCAATTGTACGAATACAAAAGGTTACCCACTTCATTACTTTTATACATTTGATAAACCAATTGTGAAAAATAATTTATGTGAAGGGCATTATTTGTTGCTTATTCTCTAATTCTTGGGTGAATATAATGTCCTGTACATAACCTAGCCCGGCGGAACCAGCATGTCACCACTCTATTTCACTTCACATTTTATGAAATCTGAAGTGAAATAGAAAGGTGAACACAGCGATCAGGTTGGTTCCACCAGGATGATCATAACCAACATTGATAATGTAATCAGTGCTCTGTGTTTGTGTATGTGTGACCGACCATTATCTTTGATGAGGGCCCAGGTATCAGGATAAAGGTAAGACCCAGATGCAGACTGTGTCGAAGTAACAATGTTTCTTACAGCAACAGGGGCAAAAGTACAGGACGGCATGCAGGCTCAGGGTCAGGCAGAGGTTGGTAATCCAGAGGTGGGGCAAAGGTACAGGACAGCGGACGGGGACAATAACACTGCCATGGGGGCCTGCAGAGAGCTGGACGGAATGATCCACTCAAAGTGGGTGAGCGATGGGGCTGTATGCAACCAGGATGGGGTCACTTGATGACCCAGGTCGACCAGGAGAGAGGAAACGGTGGATGGAGACGACTACCAGAATGGCCCTGGATGCTAGCTAGAAGGTATTGGAGACCTTTATGATCAAGGGGACTTTGTTGTTCGTTTTGAGTAAATATGGGGGGGGGGGGTTTATATATTTTTAAATTGTTTTTGCTAACCGGTGTGTGAAACATAATATTGCACGTGTGTCATTTTGCAGTGTTTTCACTCACAAGTGTGAGGAAACACTCATTTTAAATTGGGTGAGAATGTCACAGGTGTCACTACTTTCCATGTGTAAACAATCAAGCATTCCTATTGCATGGTTAACGTATCATGTGAATCACGCGATGAATTGTGTACTTTAATCACCCTGTTTTTGTCTTCCAGGCAGCCACCCACAGGAAGGGGTGTAGTCCAGAGGCATGGTGGATCCTTGTTGCAACAAAGCTTATGACGTGCCACTGGCATTAAACAAAGCCTGTGTGTACATGCATGTATGCTGTATGCTGTATGCTGATGATTCAACCATATATGTGTCAGCACCCACAGCTAATGAAGTCACTGATACTCTTAACAATGAGTTGCATTCAGTTTTGGAATGGGTGGCCAGAAATAAACTGGCCCTGAGAATCTCTAAATCTAAGAGCATTGTACTTGGTACAAATCATTCCCTAAGCTCTAGACCTCAACTGAATCTGGTAATGAATGGTGTGGCTGTTGAACAAGTTAAGGAGACTAAATTACTTGGTGTTACCTTATATTGTAAACTGTAATGGTCAAAACATAGATTTAATGGTTGTAAAGATTGGGAGAGGCTTTTTTTGACACCACTCTCAAAAAAGCAAGTCCTGCGGGCTCTAGTTTTGGCTTATCTTGATTATTGTCCAGTAGTGTGGTCAAGTGCTGCAAATAAATACCTAGTTAAGCTGCAGCTGGCCCAGAACAGAGTGGCATGTTTATTTAATTTAACTAAGCAAGTCAGTAAGAACAAATTCTTATTTACAATGATGGCCTACCGGGGAACAGTGGGTTAACTGCCTTGTTCAGGGGCAGAACAACAGAATTATACCTTGTGTCATGTTTTTCGTAAGAATTATCGGACCAAGGTGCAGCGTGATATGGTTTCCACATGTTTATTAACTGTAACGCACAAAAACAATAAAGAATGAACGAAACGTAAAGACAATGGAGTGCTCACAGGCAACTACACATAAACAAGATCCCACAAACACAGGTGGGAAAATAACTACTTAAATATGATCCCCAATTAGAGACAACGATTACCAGCTGACTCTAATTGGGAATCATACAAAACACCAACATAGACATAGATATACTAGATCACCCCCTAGTCACGCCCTGACCTACTACACCATAGAGAAACAATGGCTCTCTATGGTCAGGGCGTGCTCATCCCGCGGATCCGCCAGCTTCAGGGGAGGCTCTGGTGCGGGACGAAGAACCCGCTCAGCTCGCGGATCCACCAGCTTTGGTGGCGGCTCTGGTGCGGGCTGAAGAACCCGCTCATCTCGTGGATCCAGCCATGGACCCGGGCTGAACACTGCCTGGACTGGACCACGGTGTCAAGGAAGGCTCCTGCCATGGAGTGGAACTGGACACCAGCCCTGGCCTGGACATCGGTGCAGAGGAAGGCTCCTGCCATGGAGCGGAACTGGACACCAGCCCTGGCCTGGACATCGGTGCAGAGGAAGGCTCCTGCCATGGAGCGGGACTGGACACCAGCCCTGGCCTGGACATCGGTGCAGAGGAAGGCTCCTGCCATGGAGCGGAACTGGACACCAGCCCTGGCCTGGACATCGGTGCAGAGGAAGGCTCCTGCCATGGAGCGGAACTGGACACCAGCCCTGGCCTGGACATCGGTGCAGAGGAAGGCTCCTGCCATGGAGCGGAACTGGACACCAGCCCTGGCCTGGACATCGGTGCAGAGGAAGGCTCCTGCCATGGAGCGGAACTGGACACCAGCCCTGGCCTGGACATCGGTGCAGAGGAAGGCTCCTGCCATGGAGCGGGACTGGACGCCGTATCTGGGCCGAGCACCGGCGCAGAATAAGGCTCTGACCATGGAATAGGATTGAACACCGTGCCTGGACTGGGCACCGGCGCAGAGGAAGGCTCCTGTCAAGGAGCAGGACTACACGACGTGTCTAGAAGCTCCGAACCGTGGACCGTTGCTGGAGGTTCCGGACCGTGGACCGTCGTAGGAGGTTCCGGACTGTGGACCGTCATCAGAGGTTCCAGGCTGTGGACCGTCGCCGGAAGCTCTGGACTGGAAACCGTCGCCGGAAGCTCTGGACTGTGAACCGTCGCCGGAAGCGCTGGACTGTGAATACGCAATGGAGGCCTAGTACGTGGAGCCGGTACAGGTGGCACCGGACTGGTGACACACACTTCAGGGCGAGTGCGTGGAGCTGGCAAAGGATGTACCGGACTGGAGAGGCGCACTAGAGGCCTGATGCGTGGAGCCGGCACTGGTGACGCGCACTTCAGAGAAGGAAGAGAGAAGGAAGGACAGCGACGATGCCGGGGTTCGCGGCCACAAAGAACGTCCAAAAAACAGCCCAAAAATATTTTGGGGGAGGCACAAGGGGTGGTCGGCGGAGCCGAGGAGTGAACCAGAGCCAGTCTGGGAGAAGAGGGAGAAACTGGAGAAGAGTGAACGGAGAGAGTCAGAGACCGTCAGTGAGTTGAGGGAGAATTTAGAGGAGAGAAATGGGAGAGTTGTTGAGTTGGTGGAAGATGCACAACATTTGCCCTAAGGAGCGTGTTATCAGTTTAATGCCACCTGAGTCAGCTCTCCGTACTTGTCCTGAGGAGCTATCAGTCTGGTAAAATCTGTGCCGGCCCCACGCACCAGGTCTCCAGTACGCCTTCCCAGCCCTGTACATCCTGTGCCAGCTCTCCAAACTCGACTTGAGGAGCGTGTCATTGGTCCGGTACCATTTGTGCCGGCTCTACGCACCAGGTCTCCAGTGCGCCCCCACAGCCCAATACGTCCTGTGCCAGCTCCTCGCACTCACCGTGAGATAACTTGTTCTGGTACAACTGATGCTGGCTCTACTGGCTCTACGCACCAGGTCTCCAGTGCGCCTTCACAGTCAAAGGTTTCTTCCGAAAATAATTTATGATTAGGCCTAGTCCAAAAACCTCTCTTCTGTGAGGAATAGCCTATGTTCTGTTTAGTTTGAGGAGAGCACCGAGATGAAAAGGACCGGAGGTCCACTTTAATAGCTTGCTACCACTATAATTGAATTTATAAGATATGTTTCTCACATATTATGTATTTATTAGAGTTGTTGACCTCACAATAAGCCAGATTTGAGTAACTTACATTGTGGTGCTGAACCCTGAAACAGCAGACCCAGCACAATCAGTCAGAAATGGACAGCTCATGGTGCACATTTGAGTAGGCACAATTCATTTCAATCACAATTAATTTCAATTTGAGTATTATAGAAATGGCCCTCAAGATTAAAGAAATGTGCTCAAACATACTTTCAATTTCATAGCCATGTGACACATTTTTGACATGAAGCACATGTCAAAAACCACCAATGGTCAATACCAGCTCCGATGACCTTAGGTTTGTGTCTCAAATGGCACCCTAGAGTGCACTACTTATGACCTCAATAACCAGCAGTAGTCTACCTGTTGTGATTCGAGGCACCAATCGAGCTGCCTGCATGAATACTATGTGTAGGGTGAAGCTGCTCCTAGGCCCAGACACTGATCTTGGATAATTTTCCCCACCAGACTAATGGCGAAGGTTAGGATTTGGGGAGGGAAAGCTGATCCTAGATCTGTACCTAGGGGAAAACTTCACCCCGGAGCTGAATAATATGGCAGAGGTAGAATATTTTCTGTTGGAAATACAAATTGGATTAATCTTCAATATGAGCCATTTTGAAAGAGTGGGAAAATTGCCTTGCACGACCCCTTATTGAATAAAATGGTTGATTTGCTTAGCAATTTCACTGCAGCGAAGTGCTGGCTGTCTTCCTCCTTTGTGTGAGCAGAATGACCATCTCAAATAGCCCTTATGCAGAGGCTTACTTTTACTTGAATCTGGAGCACAAATTACATCTAGGCTGGACTTGTTGTTGTGCTCTCTCCTTTCTACATCCTCTCTGGTATACACTTACTGATATGGTATACACTCTTTCACACTTACCGATTCACACACACGTGGGTACGTGCTCGTGCATGCACACACACGGCCATTGACTGGTGTACTGAGTTTAGGTTTTCTTGGGTATTTATTGAGGCAGAGTAGACAATATGATTTGGAAACTTTAATTTAACTTTCATCCTGAACATGTTCATAGCGACAACATATAAACAACACTGAAAGATTGTTGAGAAACAACACCATCATAGGATTAATTTCATCATTCCTCAGTCCTCTGAGAGCAGGCCCAGACCCGTCTTCACTGTGCACATATAGGCAGCCCTGCTCAGAGTAGGGTGAAGTTGCCCCTAGACGCTGATCTGGACAATGGCGCCGGAGGGGATGGCTGGCGCTTTACGGGCTCCTAACCAAATGTTAGTTTTTTAACATTGTTTGTAACTTATTTTTGAACTTAGAGATTTTGTTGATAATGTTGCTGCTACCATCTCTCATGACCAAAAATAACTCTGGACATCAAAACAGCGACTACTCACCTCGAACTGGACAAAGATTTTTTCTTTAATGAGTCCAACAAGAAGGATATACTGCCTTTTCAGAACCAAGCCCAAATCCTAGTAATTTGCGTGAAGAAAAGACAGAGAAAAAAGGTGCGGTGGTCGGGCCTTCTGAGAATTCGTAGGCGAGTGAGTAAACCTCCACTACCATCCATTCTATTGGCCAACGTGCAATTATTGGAAAACAAAATGGATGATATATGATCAACGGGATATTAAAAACTGTAATATCTTATGTTTCTCTGAGTTGTTGATGAACGAGGACACAAATAATATAGAGCTGGCGGGAGTTTCCATGCATCGGCAGGACAGAGAAGCAATGTCTAGTAAGATGAGGGGTGGGGGTGTGTGTCTATTTGTCAATAACAGCTGGTGCGCGGTGTCTAATATTAAGAAGTCTTGAGGTATTGCTTGCCTGAGGTAGAGTACCTTATGATAAGCTCTAGACTAGAGGTCGATCGATTAATTGGAATGGCTGATTAATTAGGGCCGATTTCAAGTTTTCATAACAATCGTAAATCGGTATTTTTGGACACTGTTTACAACTTTATTTAACTAGGCAAGTCAGTTAAGAACACATTTTTCTTTTCAATGACAGCCTAGGAACGGTGGGTTAACTGCCTTGTTCAGGGGCAGAACGACATATTTTTTATCTTGTCAGCTCGGGGATTCAATCTTGCAACCTTACGGTTAACTAGTCCAACGCTCTAACCACCTGCCTTACATTGCACTTAACGAGGAGCCTGCCTGTTACGCAAATGCAGTAAGAAGCCAAGGTAGGTTGCTAGCTAGCATCTTATAAAAACAATCAATCAATCATAATCACTAGTTAACTACACATGGTTGATGATATTACTAGTTTATCTAGTGTGTCCTGCGATGCATATAATCGAAGCGATGCGCATTCGCGAAAAAGGACTGTCGTTGCTCCATAAACATCGATGCCTTTCTTAAAATCAATGCACAAGTATATATTTTTAAACCTGCATATTTAGTTAATATTGCCTGCTAAAATGAATTTCTTTTAACGGGGAAAATTGTGTCACTTCTCTTGCAACAGAGTCAGGGTATATGCAGCAGTTTGGGAAGCCTGGCTCATTGCGAACTGTATGAAGACTATTTCTTCCTAACAAAGACAGCCAACTTCGCTAAATGGGGGATGATTTAACAAAAGCGCATTTGCGAAAAAAGCACAATCGTTGCACGACTGTACCTAACCATAAACATCAATGCCTTTCTTAAGATCAGTACACAGAAGTATATATTTTTAAACCTGCATATTTAGCTAAAGGAAATCCAGGTTAGCAGGCAATATTAACCAGGTGAAATTGTGTCACTTCTCTCACGTTCATTGCACGCAGAGTTTGGGTATATGCAACAGTTTGGGCCACCTGGCTCGCTGCGAACTAATTTGCCAGAATTTTGCGTAATTATGACATAACATTAAAGGTTTTGCAATGTAACAGGAATATTTAGACTTATGGATGCCACCCGTTAGATAAAATACAGAATGATTCCGTATTTCACTGAAAGAATAAACGTTTCGTTTTCGAAATTATAGTTTCTGGATTCGACCATATTAATGACCAAAGGCTCCTATTTCTGTGTTGTTATGTTATAATTAAGTCTATGATTCGATATTTGATAGTCTGACTGAGCGATGGTATTCATCCAAACAGCACTTTTGTGCGTTTTGCCAGCAGCTCTTCACAATGTTTCAAGCATTGAGCTGTTTATGACTTCAAGCCTATCAACTCCCGAGATTAGGCTGGTGTAACCGATGTGAAATGGCTAGCTAGTTAGTGTTGTGCGCGCTAATAGTGTTTCAATCTGAGACTTGGAGTAGTTGTTCCCCTTGCTCTGCAAGGGCCGAGGCTTTTGTGAGGCGATGGGTAACGATGCTTCGAGGGTGGCTGTTGTCGATGTGTTCCTGGTTCGAGCCCAGGCAGGGGCGAGGAGAGGGGCGGAATCTATACTGTTACACTGGCAATACTCAAGTGCCTATAAGAACATCCAGTCAAAGGTATTTGAAATACAAATGTTAGAGAGAAATAGTCCTATAATTCCTATAATAACTACAACCTAAAACTTCTTACCTGGGAATAGGAACCACCAGTTTTCATATGTTCTCATGTTCTGAGCAAGGAACTTAAACGTTAGCTTTTTTACATGGCACATATTGCACTTTTACTTTCTTCTCCAACACTTTGTTTTTGCATTATTTAAACCAAATTGAACATGTTTCATTATTTATTTGAGGCTAAATTGATGTTATTGATGTATTATATTAAGTTAAAATAAGTGTTCATTCAGTATTGTTGTAATTGTCATTATTACAAATAAATAAATAAAAATCACCCGATTAATCGGTATCGGCTTTATTTGGTCCTCCAATAATCGGTATCGGTGTTAAAAACATCATAATCGGTCGACCTCTACTCTAGACCACACTATCTACCAAGAGAGTTCTCATTTATATTATTCGTAGCTGTCTATTTACCACTACAAACCGATGCCTGCACGAAGACTGCACTCAATGAGCTGTATAAGACCATAAGTGAACAAGAAAATGCTTATCTAGAAGCGATGCGCCCAGTGGCTGGGAACTTTAATGCAGGCAAACTTAAATCCGTTTCACCTCATTTTTACCAGCATGTCAAATGTGCAACAAGAGAGAAAAAAACCTCTAGACCACCTTTACGCCACACACAGAGAAGCATACAAAGCTCTCCCTTGCCCTCCATTTGACAAATCAGACCATTTAATCCTCCTGATTCCTGCTTACAAGCAAAAACTAAGTCAGGAAGTACCATTGACACGCTCAATACAGAAGTGGTCAGATGACAGACTGGAATATGTTCTGGGATTCATCCAATGGCATTGAGGAGTATACCACCTCAGTCATCGGCTTCATAAATACAGTGCCTTGCGAAAGTATTCGGCCCCCTTGAACTTTGCGACCGTTTGCCACATTTCAGGCTTCAAACATAAAGATATAAAAATGTATTTTTTTGTGAAGAATCAACAACAAGTGGGACACAATCATGAAGTGGAACGACATTTATTGGATATTTCAATCTTTTTTAACAAATCAAAAACTGAAAAATTGGGCGTGCAAAATTATTCAGCCCCCTTAAGTTAATACTTTGTAGCGCCACCTTTTGCTGCGATGACAGCTGTAAGTCGCTTGGGGTATGTCACTATCAGTTTTGCACATCGAGAGACTGACATTTTTTCCCATTCCTCCTTGCTAAACAGCTCGAGCTCAGTGAGGTTGGATGGAGAGCATTTGTGAACAGCAGTTTTCAGTTCTTTCCACAGATTCTCGATTGGATTCAGGTCTGGACTTTGACTTGGCCATTCTAACACCTGGATATGTTTATTTTTGAACCATTCCATTGTAGATTTTGCTTTATGTTTTGGATCATTGTCTTGTTGGAAGACAAATCTCCGTCCCAGTCTCAGGTCTTTTGCAGACTCCATCAGGTTTTCTTCCAGAATGGTCCTGTATTTGGCTCCATCCATCTTCCCATCAATTTTAACCATCTTCCCTGTCCCTGCTGAAGAAAAGCAGGCCCAAACCATGATGCTGCCACCACCATGTTTGACAGTGGGGATGGTGTGGTCAGGGTGATGAACCATGTTGCTTTTACGCCAAACATAACGTTTGCATTGTTGCCAAAAAGTTCAATTTTGGTTTCATCTGACCAGAGCACCTTCTTCCACATGTTTGGTGTGTCTCCCAGGTGGCTTGTGGCAAACTTTAAACTACACTTTTTATGGATATCTTTAAGAAATGGCTTTCTTCTTGCCACTCTTCCATAAAGGCCAGATTTGTGCAATATACGACTGATTGTTGTCCTATGGACAGAGTCTCCCACCTCAGCTGTAGATCTCTGCAGTTCATCCAGAGTGATCATGGGCCTCTTGGCTGCATCTCTGATCAGTCTTCTCCTTGTATGAGCTGAAAGTTTAGAGGGACGGCCAGGTCTTGGTAGATTTGCAGTGGTCTGATACTCCTTCCATTTCCATATTATAGCTTGCACAGTGCTCCTTGGGATGTTTAAAGCTTGGGAAATCTTTTTTGTATCCAAATCCGGCTTTAAACTTCTTCACAATAGTATCTCGGACCTGCCTGGTGTGTTCCTTGTTCTTCATGATGCTCTCTGCGCTTTTAACGAACCTCTGAGACTATCACAGTGCAGGTGCATTTATACGGAGACTTGGTTACACACAGGTGGATTGTATTTATCATCATTTGTCATTTAGGTCAACATTGGATCATTCAGAGATCCTCACTGAACTTCTGGAGAAAGTTTGCTGCACTGAAAGTAAAGGGGCTGAATAATTTTGCACGCCCAATTTTTCAGTTTTTGATTTGTTAAAAAAGTTTGAAATATCCAATAAATGTCGTTCCACTTCATGATTGTGTCCCACTTGTTGTTGATTCTTCACAAAAAAATACAGTTTTATATCTTTATGTTTGAAGCCTGAAATGTGGCAAAAGGTCGCAAAGTTCAAGGGGGCCGAATACTTTCGCAAGGCACTGTAAGTGCATCAATGACGTCGTCACCACTGTGACCATATGTACATATCCCAACCAGAAGTCATGGATTACAAGCAACATCTGCATCGAGCTAAACCTAGCCACGAGCTGCCCAGTGACACGAGCCTACCAGATGAGCTAAATGCTGTTTATGCTCGCTTTGAGGCAAGCAACACTGAAGCATGCATGAGAGAACCAGCTGTTCTGGACGACTGTGTGATAATGCTCTCGGTAGCCGATGTGAGCAAGACCTTTAAACAGGCCAACATTCACAAAGTCGCCGGGGCCAGACAGATTACCAGGACGTGTACGCAAAGCATGCACGGACCAACTGGCAAGTGTCTTCACTAACATTTTCAACCTCTCTCTGACCGAGTCTGTAATACCTACATGTTTCAAGCAGACCACTATAATCCCTGTGCCCAAAGAAACGAAGGTAACCTGCCTAAATGATTGCCGCCTGTAGCATTCATGTCGTTAGCCATGAAGTGGCCTTGAAATGCTGGTCATGGCTCACATCAACAGCATCATCCCGGATACCCTAGACCCACTCCAATTCACATACCGCCCCAAAAGATTCAGAGATGACGCAATCTCAATCACAGTCCACACTGCCCTTTCCCACCTAGACAAAAGGAACACCTATGTGAGAATGCTGTTCATTGATTACAGCTCAGCGTTCAATACCATAGTGCCCACAAAACTCATCACTAAGCTAAGGACCCTGGGACTAAACACCTCCCTCTGCAACTGGATCCTGGACTTCCTGATGGGCCGCCCCCAGGTAGTAAGGGTAGGCAACAACACGTCTGCCACGCTGATTCTCAACACTGGGGCCCCTCAGGGGTGTGTATTTAATCCCCTCCCATACTCCCTGTTCACCCATGACTGAGTGGCCAAACACGACTCCAACACATAATTAAGTTTGCCGATGACACAACAGTGTATGCCTGATTACCGACAATGATGAGACAGCCTATAGGAGACCTGGCGGTGCCAGGACAATAACCTCTCCCTCAATGTCAGCAAGAAAGGAGCTGATCGTGGACTACAGGGAAAAGCGGGTGGAACAGGCCCCCATTAACATCGACGGGCTGTAGTGAAGCGGGTCGAGAGTTTCAAGTTCCTTGGTGTCCACATCACCAACGAATTATCATGGTCCAAACACACCAAGACAGTTGTGAAGAGGGCACGAACAACACCTTTTCCCCCTCAGGACACTGAAAAGATTTGGCAATGGTCCTCAGATCCTCAAAAATGTATACAGCTGCACCACCAAGAGGATCCAGACCGGTTGCATCAACGCCTGCTTTGGCAGCTGCTCGGCATCTGACCGTAAGGCGCTACAGAGGGTCGTGCGTACAGCCCAGTAAGTAAGCATTTCACAGTAAGGTCTATACCTGTTGTATTCAGCGCATGTGACAAATAAAGTTTGATTTAGATGTTAGATCTTGGGTCAGTTTTGTAGTATCTCCACTAATAGTTAAGGTTGGGATTGGGAGAAGGGGAAGCTGATACTAGATCTGTACCTAGGGGAAACTTCACCAAGGAGCCGTATGTTTACCATCCTGTTTCTACGGTACAATTCATAGTTTTACACAGTTTTCCTTGACTGGTCCCAGATTTGTTTGTGCTGTCTCGCCATGTCCTCAGGTCATTGCCACATAGAGGAATTGGCAATAGAGCACAAACATATCTAGGACTAGGCTACAGTTTTCTCTCCTTTGCCTTGTTGAAATAAGATAGGGAAGAGCACTGGCCTAAAGGAAAGCCAGCTAACAGACATGTCTACCAGAGAAATGGTACAACAAAGATCCACATCTTCAAATAAAGTTAGGTACTTTGTCCCCTCACTCATATTCATTGACATAGAATATGAGTCAAATACTACTAGTGGTTTTCACCCCCGACAAGCTGATCAGTTGGATTGACCCCCACCCTCACATCAAATGTTCAAAAGTGGATCAGTCCACCCAGTCATTTTAAGTGAATCAGAGGTTTTCACCCCCCCCCCCCCCCACACACACAAAACACCAATCAGTTTAATTGACCCAGTCACACCCACAAGAAAAGGTCAAAGTGGTCCAGTCCACATGCAGTTATTTTAAGTGACCCAGAGGTTCGAAAGGATATGCGTACAGTCTCATCTTTCCCTGCTAATACACTGCATAAGCTTAATCCATGATGTGCTCCTTCAGAAAGGCAAGTAGCCTGGTCAGGACTCTCCATTTTGTCTTCAAGTCATTTACGATTACAGCCCGGATACGGAGGGGGAGGGGAGTAGCTGTCTGTCCTAGGTGGGGTGGGGGTGTAGGGAGGGGGGCGCATGGCCGAAGGGTACATCTCATAGTCATAGGTGTAGGGAGGTGGGGGTCCTGGAGAAAGAGAGAGAGACAGACAGACACAGAGAGAGAAAAGTGCATGTTTGTTATCAGTAGTTGATGGATAAATAAAGATTGCCAATACACACATACTACACACATACAACATACAAGTACAACAGACCCTGCTATGTCATTGTATCTGTTTTGCTGGGGCTGTAGAAACCAGTGGAGATTGCTGAGATGACAGCTCATAGTAATGGCTGGAATGGAGTCAATCAGAGGAGGCTGTTGGGAGCAGCTATAGGAGGACAGGCTCATATCAAACACATATAAAAACACAAAATGAACATATGGAAACCACGTTCCATTGATTCCATTCAAGCTATTACAATGAGTACGTCCTCCTATAGCTCCTCCCACCAGACTCCACTGGAGTCAATGGAATGGTATCAACCAATGGAAACCACATGTTCGATACCATTCCATTGTCTCCATTCCAGCCATTGTTAGGAGCCGTTCTCCCCTCAGCAGCTTCCACTGGTAGAAACGTTCTAGACTTCAGTATGTGTTGATCATTGGTGGAGGAGCAATGTCCTCTATTGGTGGAATCATTGCACTGCAGGGAAATGGGTAAATTGGTGGCCGGGTAATTTTCTGTTCAGCAAGTTAGTGAGGAGCAGTTGTTACGGCCTGTATTCATAAAGCGTCTCAGAGTAGGAGTGCTGAGCTAGGATCAGTTTGCCCTTTTAGACCATAATGAATAAGATTAGGACATACACACCAAGCAGTGTCTGAGGAAGGTCTAAAAAATACCAAAGACTCCAGCCACCCCTGTTCTCTCTTCTTCTGTCCGGCAGGCGGTACCAGAGTATCAGGTCTCGTACCAACAGGCTCTGAGGCAGCTTATGGGACTTCCAAGCAATGGGACTTCAATACAGATAGAGAATAGCTGCCCACCCCCACCAAGGGCTATATGCACTGGCTGTAGAGTACCAGTCAAAAGTTTGGTGGACACATCTACTCATTCAAGGGTTTTTCTTTATTTTTACTATTTTCTACATTGAAGAATAATAATAGTGAAGGCATCAAAACTATGAAATAACACATATGGAATCATGTAGTAACCAAAACAGTGTTAAATAAATCAAGAGATATTTTAGATTTTAGATTGTTCAAAGTAGCCACTCTTTGCTTTGATGACGCTTTGAACTCTCTTGGCATTCAGATCGCTGGTTCGGGTCCCCCATTCAAATCGGGGACCCGAACCAGCGACCTCTCGGCCACCGATCCAAGCTCCCAAACGCCAGGCCTCCAACCTTCCAAGATCCCCCCCCCCCCCACAGTTCCCCTCGAGAGCTTCCCCTCAACCATCCAAGAAACCCAGCACAAGTCCCCCTCGAAAAACCTCCCCCCGCTCTCCACCCGTCACCATCCCCCTCCAACCCAACCAAAACCACCACCGACAGACCCAATGCGCCAACAACCAACAAAATAGAACAAAAGAGAAAATATACAAAAACAAAGGAAAACAACAACAGAAAACAGCAACGCAAAAACAAAAGACATCAAAGACAACAAAAATCACGACAGCAAGGCCAACTGTATGCATTTGTGTGCATGTGTGGCACTATTTGCATCTGTGTATGTGTGTGTCCCCGTGTGTGTGCAGGCGTGTTCGTTTCAATGCAAGTGTGTGTATGCATGTGTACGCGCATCCAAGCGCTTGCATGGCATCAGTCTTAAGCAAACAGGCATTTGATGTACAATGTTCTATTTTTAGTGTTATTTAAACATGCACCTGAATGCACTAATGACTCCCTTCTATGTGCATCAAAATTACTATTTGTCTGTGCCTTTTGAAAGCCTGACACCGTAAGATCGTATTTTATAACTTAGATGACGACGGGACACACACTGATGTTTCCACGTCATTTCAATGGAAAGTAAAGTAAATGTAAGATGCACATAAAATCAACAGTGTAATGTTTGGAATCAGTCTCGTGTAAGGTGAACGGTTTTGTCCTCACCTTTGGTCTGATAAATTCCCCATAATCTCCAAAGTGTTCTCTTTCAATTGCTACCATGCTCATACATATGCTATGTATAGTTATTCTTAAAAAATATATATATAAATTTGTCCCTATCCATATCAGCCAATATTTACAAGTGTAAGGGGTTAAAGGACCAGTGCAGTCAAAAATGTGATTTTATTGTGTTTTATATACACTGCTCAAAAAATAAAGGGAACACTTAACCTGTTGGAACTCTAGGGGCGCAATTTCATTTTTGGATGAAAAACGTTCCCGTTTTAAACAAGATATTTTGTCACAAAAAGATGCTCGACTATGCATATAATTGCTACTGTTCGAAAGAAAACACTCTGACGTGTCCAGAAATACAAAGATCTTCTCTGTGCGTGCCCTTTAACGTGAGCTTCAGGCAAAACCAAGATGAGATGGCATCCAGGAAATGACAAGGATTTTTGAGGCTCTGTTTGTCATGATCTCCTTATATGGCTGTGAACGCAAGAGGAATGAGTCTGCCCTTTCTGTCGTTTCCCCAAGGTGTCTGCAGCATTGTGACGTATTTGTAGGCAGATCATTGGAAGATTGACCATAAGAGACCACATTTACCACGTGTCCGCCCGGTGTCCTGCGCCGAAATTGGTGCGCAAAAGTCACCTGCCAGTATTTTTCCAAACAATACAGAGAGTAAAGCAAGCTTCCACGAACTGCATGTCAATGAAGAGATATGTGAAAAAACACCTTGAGGACTGATTCCAAACAACGTTTGCCATGTTTCGGTCGATATTATGTAGTTAATCCGGAAAAAGTTTTACGTTGTAGGTGACTGCATTTTCGGTTCGTTTCAGTAGCCAGGCGCAATGTAGAAAACGGAACGATTTCTCCTACACACAGACGCTTTCAGGAAACACTGCGCATTTGGTGTGTAACTGAGAGTCTAATGAGCTTCAGGCTATAACTGTATACAGGGTTTTTTCATAGCCAAACGTGAACAAAACGGAGCGATTTGTCCTACACAAATAATATTTTTTTGAAAAACTGCACATTTGCTATGTAACTGAGAGTCTCCTCATTGAAAACATCCGAAGCTCTTCAAAGTTAATGATTTTATTTATTTGGTTATCTGGCTTTTGTGAAAATGTTGCGTGCTACATGCTACACAAAATGCTATGCTAGCTTTGCATACTCTTACACAAATTAGTCAATTTCTATGGTTCAAAAGCATATTTTGAAAATCTGAGATGACAGTGTTGTTAAGAAAAGGCTAAGCTTGAGAGCAAACGCATTATTTTAATTTTATTTGCGATTTTCAGAAATCGTTAACGTTGCGTTATGCTAATGAGCCTGAGGCTTTAGTCACGATCCCGGATCCGGGATGGGGAGTTTCAAGAAGTTAAACAACACAATTTAACTCCAAGTCAATCACACTTCTGTGAAATCAAACTGTTCACTTAGGAAGCAACACTGATTGACAATAAATTTCACATGATGTTGTGCAAATGGAATAGATAACAGGTGGAAATTATAGGCAATTAGCAAGACACCCCCAATAAAGGAGTGGTTCTGCAGGTGGTGACAACAGACCACTTCTCAGTTCCTATGCTTCCTGGCTGATGTTTTGGTCACTTTTGAATGCTGGCGGTGCTTTCACTCTAGTGGTAGCATGAGACGGAGTCTACAACCCACACAAGTGACTCGGGTAGTGCAGCTCATCCAGGATGGCACATCAATGCGAGCTGTGGCAAGAAGGTTTGCGGTGTCTGTCAGCGTAGTGTCCAGAGCATGGAGGCGCTACCAGGAGACAGGCCAGTACATCAGGAGACGTGGAGGAGGCAGTGGGAGGGCAACAACCCAGCAGCAGGACCGCTAGCTCAGCCTTTGTGCAAGGAGGAGCACTGCCAGAGCCCTGCAAAATGACCTCCAGCAGGCCACAAGTGTGCATGTGTCTGCTCAAACGGTCAGAAACAGACTCCATGAGGGTGGTATGAGGGCCCGACGTCCACAGGTGGGGGTTGTGTTTACAGCCCAACACCGTGCAGGATGTTTGGCATTTGCCAGAGAACACCAAGATTGGCAAATTCGCCACTGGCGCCTTGTGTTCTTCACAGATGAAAGCAGGTTCACACTGAGCACATGTGACAGACGTGACAGAGTCAGGAGACGCCGTGGAGAACGTTCTGCTGCCTGCAACATCCACCAGCATGACCGGTTTGGCGGTGGGTCAGTCATGGTGTGGGGTGGCATTTCTTTGGGGGGCCGCACAGCCCTCCATGTGCTCGCCAGAGGTAGCCTGACTGCCATTAGGTACCGAGATGAGATCCTCAGACCCCTTGTGAGACCATATGCTGGTGCGGTTGGCCCTGGGTTCCTCCTAATGCAAGACAATGCTAGACCTCATGTGGCTGGAGTGTGTCAGCAGTTTAAGGACATTACATCAAAGTTGGATTAGCCTGTAGTGTGGTTTTCCACTTTAATTTTGAGTGTGACTCCAAATCCAGACCTCCATGGGTTGATAAATTTGATTTCCATTGATAATCTTTGTGTGATTTTGTTGTCAGCACATTCAACTATGAAATTAAAAAAGTAAAAGTATTCAATAAGAATATTTCATTCATTCAGATCTAGGATGTGTTATTTTAGTGTTCCCTTTATTTTTTTGAGCAGTGTATATGGAATAATACTGTGAAAATTTGAAAATGCTCATTTAGAGTAACATTTCTGAGATCTTTTATTTCAGCTCAAGAAACATGGGACCAACACTTTACATGTTGTGTTTATATTTTTGTTCAGTGTAGTTAAAAGACTAATAAAAAAGAGTTCCAAATCTCTCTGACAATAACAGATCTTTTTCAGTTTTCCTCTCCCCACTCAGACCAATCCAGACAGTCCTAGCAAAATTCTTGCTTAAGAAATTGCTCTTTGGTAAGAAGCTCATTTTGTTTCCCTTTTGCCATTTGAATGGAAAACAATCACAGTAAGGAACTTAGTTGTTACCTGGAAATGATTTGATATTGAGATAAAAATGGCTGCATCGGACCTTTAAGCTTTTCACTGTACTTGTGCATTTGACTAATAAAAAACTTTAAACTATATGGACCCTGAAAGATGACCTAGGATCAGTTTATCATTTTAGATCATAATGAATAAGATTATATGGACAGAGGGGACCTGATCCTAGATCAGTCTTACCTGGGTAGCCCTGGGACACAGTGTTGATGTAGGAGGTGTTGAACACGTCCACCTGGGCCCCTCGCCCATTCTTCACACACATGCACACACACAGGAAGAAGGCCGCCAGCGCTCCCATCAGAAACACCACACCAAACACGATGCCCGAGATCGCCGTGCCCCTAGAAAGCGCACACATACACACATGCATGCACACACACAAACACGTTTGTCACTTCGACTGAATGCTCACCTTTTCATTCTAGTTCGTGGCTGCTGGTAAGTCATCTCATCCAATGAATCTTCTCACAAATCAATTCTGCATGGAATTTCAATTCACCTCCCTACCTCTTTAAAGAGTATCTTAAATAAATCCCACAGACACCGCCTCCCACAAAAAGGCTATTTTGTTGAAAACTACTTTGTTGAGGGAAAAGGTGCCTTTTAAAGTTTATTTAACCTTTATTTAACTAAAAGGGCAAAAGACCTCCTGCTGGGATATTTTTTTTTTTTACAAAAAATACCTCAAGCTCTAAACCCTCAGAGGTAGTAATCATACCTGTGGGGAGAGGGGCATTCTTCTTACAAAACCACATGACCTTCGTTTTGGAGGTGTTCAGAACAGGGTTAATGTAGAGAAAGCTTGTTGGACACTAAGAAAGCAAAATTCGGGGAGGGGCCAACTGAGTATAAGACTCTGAGCTATGCTGCCTGAGCTATGCTGTTGATGTAAATTGAGAAGAGCGTGGGGCCTAGGAATGAGCCTTGGGGTACTCCCTTGGTGACAGGCAGTGGCTGAGACAGCAGATTTTCTGACTTTATACACCTCACTCTTTGAGAGAAGTAGTTAGCAAACCAAGCCAAAGACCCCTCAGAGACACCTTATACCTTAGCCGGCCCACAAGAATAGAATGGTCTACTGTATCAAAAGCTTTGGCCAAGTCAATAAAAATAGCAGCACAACATTGCTTAGAGTCAAGGGCAATGGTGACATCATTGGGGACCTTTAAGGTTGCAGTGACACATCCATAACCTGAGCAGGTATAATATTGCATACCAGAGAGAATACTATAGACATCAAGAAAGCCAGTCAGTTGATTATTGACAAGTATTTCCAGCACTGTTGATAAACAGGGCAAAATAGAAATAGACCTATAACAGTTAGGATCAGCTTGATCTCCCCCTTTAAATAAAGTACGAACCGTGGCTGCCTTCCGAGCAATGGGAATCTCCCCAGAAAGTAGAGACAGTTTAAAAAGGTCGGAGATAGGCTTGGCGATGATAGGGGCAGCAACCTTAAAGAAGAAAGGGTCTAAACCATCTGACCCAGATGTTTTTTGGGGGTCAAGTTTCAGGAGCTCTTCTAGCACCTCGGACTCAGTGACTGCCTGCAAGGAGAAACTTTGTAGCGGGGCAGGGGAAAAAGAGGGAGAAGCATCGGGGATAGTCGCATTAGAAGGGGTGGGAGATGAGGAAACGTTGGATGGGCAAGAAGATATAGCTGAGTCAAATAGGAATCCTGACTTAATGAAGTGGTGATTAAAGAGCTCAGCCATGTGCTTCTTGTTAGTAACAACCCCACCATCAACTTTAAGGGACACGGGCAGCTGTGAGGAGGAGGGTTTATTCTCCAGGTCTTTAACTGTTTTCCAGAACTTCTTTGGGTTAGACCCACAGAGCGAGAACTGTTACAGAGAGAACTGTAGCCTTTTCTGGGTGTTTGGAGTCATACCTTGTGGGATTGGTAATAATCTGAGAAAGATTTAGGTAGTCCCATGGCTTTAGGACTTGGTCAGGTGGTTTAAGCATGTCCCAGTTTAGGTCACCTAGCAGGACAAATACAGATTTGGTGTAAGGGGCCAGGAGAGAGCTTAGGGCAGGTAGGGTACAGGCTGGTGCTGATGGAGGACGATATCACCCAGCAACAGTCAACAAAGAGCTATTTGAAAGTTTAATACTTAAAACCAGCAAATCAAATTGTTTGGGGACAGCACTGAAGGTGATCCTTGGTAAAGATTGCCTCTCCCCCACCTTTGGAAGATCTGTCTTGCCTTTAAAGGTTATAACCAGAAAGGTTAACATCAGTATTCAAAACACTCTTCCTTAACCATGTCTCAGTAATGACCAACACATCTGGATTGGAGCTGTGAACCCACACTTCCAATTTATCCATTTTAGGTAATAAGCTTCTAGTGTTAACGTGCAGAAAACCCAGGTTTTTACGGGAGCAGAATTCAGTGAAGCAGATATCAGAGCCCAAGTCAGAATTGGGGCTCGCAACAGTAGATGGGCCAGGGTGTACATGCACATTTCCAGATATCATCAACTGTAATACAATCAAGGCACGGCATAGCAAAATGCACAAGAAAAAAATATATATATAATGACCTGGGGCTAGCCATTGTAAATTCAGAGTCACTCGCCCCAACAGTGCATGTGTGCTGGAGGCGAGCAAAAGCTCGGGAGAGGGGGGGTGGGGGTGGTACCAGACAGGGGGAGACCAGACAGGGGGAGACAGGCTAGGGCAAACAGTGAACAGATCGCCAGGTGGAGTCCAAGCAGCGGTGCAGTAAGATTGTGATATGTTGTTGTCTCACCTAGCTATCTTAAGATGAATGACCAAACATGTCTGTGGTGCAACCATGGAGATCTGCTCAAACATCTGATTATATGACTCAGACCTGTGTGTGTGTGTGTGTGTATGTGTGTACACGTGCGTGTGCTTTTGTGTATGTATGTATGTGGTCAAAAATCCGTTTAAAAGGCTGTGGAGAAGCTGTAGAATGAGATGAGATATCTCTCTTGAGACAAGGAACCATTATTCCCCCCCATCACCTTATGACAACCATGGCCTTGAAAGAGCTACATTATATGGCTAGATAAAATGAGTCCACATTCAATGGGCCTATTCAATAGCACTTTTTTTGTGAATCCCCCACTTATTTAGCATCAACTTTATGGTGTGAAAATTGTGAATTTGAACTGTGGCATTAATTAATGTTCCATGCTTACACAACACTTTAATACCATTATCCTCTTCATTGGTGGACTGTAGCAGGTAGCATGTGTTATACTCCATAGGTGGACTGGTGAGGAGGACTGAGAAAGCGAGAGGCCAGCTGTCTTGAGCCAAATGACGAAGGTCAAATCTCTCAGAGGGGCCATACACTGCATGTGGAAAGGGCAGGTGGTGAAGTGGAGGAGAAGTGATTGTGTGTGTGTGTGTGTAGTTGGTGAGTGTGTGTTTATCGACTGAGGGTGACTGAGTATGTGCATATGTATAGAAGGTCACATTGTGTGTGAGCATATGTGTGTATACTTACGAGAGGACATCTCCCATAAAGGCGTAGTAGGAGCAGCAGAAAGGGGGAGAGCCTTCACAGCAGTACTCCACACAGCCATCACACTGGGCCTCACTGTGACCTGCAGGAGAGATGCAATACATTATATGGAGACGCACACACACACACACACACACACACACACACACACACACACACACACACACACACACACACACACACACACACACACACACACACACACACACACACACACTCACACCTACCTCTACTACGGACACATGCACACACTCACACACACCCTGCATCTAATATGCTGAGAGAAAGGTAGAGTGTGCTCTTTGGAATCAAGATTTTCCAAAACCCTTTAAAGGGCAAAATCACAATGCTGTTTCATATTACAAAAGGTTCAAAACATAATGGAGAGTAGCATCGGTAGATACACTTTAAACTTTGTCTTTTGCTTAATTGAGCCTTTTCTAAACATGGAAATGTAACTAAGATCAAGGCTTTAACTTAAGAGTTTTTTTTCCACTAGAGTAATTGCACTTAAACTCAAAAAACAAGAACTAAGGTATTTGATAAGTGTAAATATATAGTCCTTATAGAGGGTTTATTAAGCCTTATTAAGCCTTAAAAGGTGTTCATCCTGTAGAGTGGGAGCAAAACATAAACCGATAAGCACACAACACAACAAAAAGGGTGATAACAATAAGATGAGTTGTGTGACAACAGGGCTATGTGAATGGAGATCATCCAAGGAATTTCAGAAAATATATTTTTTTTATGTGAAAGTGTATACTTTTAGTCAACTACACTATTCACTAACTTCACCTCTGTGTTCTTTCTCTCTCTGCACTAGTCTGAACCTGCCGTTACCTCTCTCACCAAAGATTTTCCCTTTGTATACCCTGTTAGCCTTGGTTGGGTGGGGTGTGTGTGTGTGTGTGTGTGTGTGTGTGTGTGTGTGTGTGTGTGTGTGTGTGTGTGTGTGTGTGTGTGTGTGTGTGTGTGTGTGTGTGTAAAAAAAGGCACTCCTCTTTTCTCACTTGAACTGACTTTTCTGATACTTTGTTGAGGGAAACTGTACCTGACACGATTGTGATGTGTTGTCTCTCCTAGCTACAGTATCTTAAGATAAATGCACTCATTGTAAGTTGCTCTGGATAAGAGCATCTGCTAAATGACTTAAACGTAATCTAAAAATGTGTAAACTTGTGTGTGTATGTGAGCACGACAAAGATGAAGCACTGAAGGTTACAGGCACTCTGAGGCTCTGGAGAGCTGGGGCTGGATTCACAAAACCTTCTTAAGAAGAAATCTCTTACGTTTTTTTCGTAAGTAATGTTTTGTGAATCCGGCCTCTGGTGGTGAGAGTCCTTCAGTGGAGACACATGGATACGTGACAACTTGAAATGAAAGGGATGGCTTTGGGAGAGTGGCCTCAAAATGAGAAAGCACTTGAAATAAAGGACATTTGGAAACACTCCTTGTGGTTTTGTATTTGATTATTATTTATAGAGTAGTTGAACACACACAGTCTGTTTGGAAACACTCGTTGTGATTTTGTATTTGATTATTATTTATAGAGTAGTTGAACCCACGCGGTCTGTCTAAAGGACGTGTGTCCTATATCTAGGTGTTTGCCCTCCTCAACCCCCAGATAATTTAACCCAGACACAGCCCTGCTGTTTCTCAACCTTCGAGCATACTGCCACAAATGACTGGTGTGTGTTTGTGTGTGTGTTCAAGGATTTCCATCTTCTTACTTTGTTCAAAAGCTGGTGTATTTTCAACACATCCCTCCAAACTGATGGCAGATTGTATTTTCCAACCCTGAAAAGGCTGTGTGGTCCTATAATAGCAGCCTTGACCATGGGGCTCTGGTCAAAAGTAGTGCACTGTGTAGGGAATATGGCGCCATTCGGGCTGCAAACATATTTCTCCCTGTGAAGTGTGGAGTGTAACTACTTTAATGTGCATGTCATCCAACGATGGGAGTCTATATGGGTGGTCCCTTGAGGTCTAGCTCCTTACCTCAAGGGACGGGACGGCATGGTAGCCTAGTGGTTAGAGCATTGGACTAGTAATAGTAGTAAGGTTGCAAGTTCGAAACCCCGTGCTGATATGGCAGTTAACCTGAACAGGCAGTTACCGCACTGTTCCTAGGCCGTCATTGAAAATAAGAATTTGTTCTTAACTGACTTGCCTAGTAAAATAAAGGTTAAATAAATAAAAACCTCCACGTCCTGTTGCTTTTTACGCTGGGGACAATGACAGTATAGTTCTGCGACGAGCGCCGAGCAACACGCACACAAGCTCGCACACTCTTTTTTCTTCTATGTATTTGATGTAAAGTTTTATGCGAATTGTTGGGTTACATTTGCGAGATTAAAACTCAATTGAGCCTTTTTTCATTGTAGAAGTGGCGACACGTACAGTAAACTACAGTAGTTTAATTTACCCAGGGACTCTTTTACCATTGAGTAAATTAACTGTAGTATGTCTAAGTTAGTGACCGGCTACTTTAAAGCACTTATTTTTGCGATATAGCTACCGTTCGTTTACGTTGTCAAACCATCCATGCATTGGGTTGAGGAGTTCACATTCACAATTAGCCTAATCAAAAAAAGTAAACCGTTGTTAAAGGAACACTTTTGCTGAGAATAAAACATTTGCGCACGTTAAAGACGATAAAGCATCCTAGAGAACCAGGGACAAATGAACGAACTCTTACCGGTAAAAAGACAAAGTAGGAGAGAGTCCCGTAGGAATTTCCACCCCGCTGCTTCTGTTCTTCCCATATCGACTGATAGCATAGGCCTACTTGTTCTAAATGTTGCTCACAGTTATTCCCAAACGACGACGTCCGCGTTTTCCATCGATATGCGCCTAAAAAGACTATGGGACATAGTCGCTCACCGAAACCTCGCTGATATGCGCAATTAAACGGAGTTCTCTAAAAAGTACAATCGAAGAGAGCCATGAACGCACATGAATGGATCTTTGCTCCAGTCATAAAATTGCTCAAATAAGAATGAAAAGTCTCATTCGTTTCTTCTTCCATGTGTTCGTATCCCTGATAGTGTTTCCTTCACTCTTTCCTCGCTGTTTTCTTCTGTTCCCCTTTTCCCCTGGAGTGGGTCCTAGCGCTTCCCCTCCCCCGCATCAAGCTATTTTCTCAAATGACTCTGTTGACTGGGTGTGGAAAGGGATGGAAGTACCTCAATAACATTCGCATCTCTCCGGCATAAAAGACGCCGCCGCCCCCACCATCACGACCACTTTGAAAATGAAAAAAAGATATATATAGGTCTATGTCGTGTACATGATCATTTTGAGAGGAAATATACTTAAAAAAAAACAATGTTTACCAACGACCCTAGTCAGAAACCAAACAATATCCACTCTGCCCCCCTCAACATGTCCACCCATCCCCTCTCTACAAAACATCCATGAACCTCTATTTTAAATGTTCAAGGAGCACGGAGTTTGTTTGATATAATTTAGAACTAAACTTCTTCATCTTGTAAAATGTAGGCTAAATGGGTTTCTCAAACGTGTAGGATTGAATGACTCCCCCCTCCCCCCTCAAACACAATCTTTAAATCAATCATAAAATACTAATTGTTTTCGGCGAGAACAGTCCAGTATCTCTTTATTATGAATATATATTCCAATGCTAATAAAGACGGAATAAGCGTGAATCGCAGGTTTGGCTTTGCCATGACGCATGAAAGAGGAGCTTGGATATATAGATAGATTAATTCTAAAAATGTAATGCATGAGTTCTAGTTGAAGTTTCCTCTAGGTGCAGATCTAGGATCAGCTTCCCCATCCCCAATCATAACCTTAACCGTTAGTGGGGGAAATGCTAAACTGACCCACGACCGTAGACTAGGGGCAACTTCACCCTACACCTCTGAGTGGCATCGTGTCAGTCTTATGACAGCTTTATTGCAGGAAGTGCAATCTTCAACTCCCACGTTACTATTCTGTTGGATCATATTTCATTTCATAAGGAACCGTGACCTTTTACAGAAATGCCACCCATTCATAATTGCTCACAGATGTCAGGGGTTTTAGGCAGTTAATTAATTGGGTGTTGTTGGTGGGAGTTTTTGCCTTTTGTCTTGCACAGGCAGGCAGAGATGGGAAAACTTAACATAAGTACCAACAATAGTGTAATTGTATTCTATAAAGTCCCCGTTCCCAAGGAAAGAAGCATTTTCCATTGGCAACAACAGCAAAACAAATGTGGTAGGCTACCTTAGTGGCAACTCCACAGCGCTTATGGGACAAGCACAACATTGAATATATCTAGTCCTATACAGAGAATCTGTGGTGGTAGATTTGAAATGCTCTTTAGATAAATTGCAAGTCTGTCTTTTCAGGGGTTGAAACATTTATCACTGTAATGTGGACAAGTTAGCATTGAGCTTTAACGGTTTGGGCTCCTCTGTTCCTTTCCCTTCTTTGGCTCTTTTTTTCTTATAGTCAACATAAGCTAAACTTAGAGGGAATACAGATTCAGGACATTCTTTTTCTGTTCTGTAAACCTGTTGTTTACAGAATCTGCTGCCACATTAGTTGCGTCCCAAATGGTACCCTCTTCCCTTTACAGTGCACTATTATTGACCGGAGCCATGTGGGCCCTGGTCAGTCAAAAGTAGTGCACTACATAGGGAATAGGGTGCCATTTTAAATGAGACCATTATGGTGTTTACCCATATGACAGTGATGTTGGAGTCTTCTTCTCCCATAATTACAGCGTAATGACTTCCTTTGAGTCTTGGCCCGCAATCACAAAACGTCTCAAAGTAGGAGTGCTGATCTAGGATCTGGTCTCTGCTGTCTATATAATCTTATTCATTATGGACAATTTATTTTGCAAATCCTACATCAGGGGCCGTATTCATAAAGCTTCTCAGCATAAGTGTACTGATCTAGGATCAGGTTCCTGCTGTCTATGTTATCTATTAATTCATTATTGACTAAAAGGCTAAACTGATAATACATCAGAGCCTGTATAGGAGTGCTGAGATCATAATGAATAAGATTACATGGACAGGGGGTACTGATTTGAGATCAGCATTCCTATCCTGAGACCCAGAGGAAGTCCGGAGGGGCCACTGAAACACTGCCACCCAGTGGAAAATATGTTTATTACACATTGTCCATAAGGGAGACATGATCAGACATATGAGTATATAAGGGGATTATGTTTATTACACAAATCCCACCATATATTTGCTGAGGAGGGCCATGTTTGTGAGTATGTTTGTGCGTGTGTGAGTGTGTGTGTGTGCACGCGCATAGAGTGGAATAGATTGAGGTGTATGTATAGAGTCGAATCTATTGAGCTGTATGTGTGTAGGGATGCGTAAGAATACCAAGACACACCACACTCGTGACAACAGTGTATAGGCCCACGTGATACTTTATTCATAAACCTAAGACCATATATATAATACTGTATAAATACTCTATATACTCTACATCCTTCTGTTATTTCAATATAATAACAAATAAAAAATACAACAATAATAATAAAAAAGCAACAAGATTATATTTAACAAAAATAAATTATGTTTGGATATTCTGTACAAAACGTCATCATCATCATCATCATCATCAAAAAAAAAAAAAACCTTCTCGGAAGGCAGGAGAGACTTACTTATGAAGTAGTAGCAGGAGAGAAGCCACACACACACGCGTTCGCTTGCTCACACACCTCTTTGGTCTGGGGCGGGGCCGAGTGATATGGCTTTGAAATTGGTTTTGTTCAGTCCGGGATGCATTTTGAATAATACGTCTATTGGAACGAGTCTATTGGGTGATTCTACTGGAATGTTAGCAGCACATACCAACTTGTTCAGGAATGACCCGAAGTTGATTGAAATGAACTGTAATTGAGTTAGTTTGGTTGCTTTGAAACAGGGAGGGCCTCCAACCGATACAGGGAGTGGAATGTGTGGCAGTGAGACCATTCATTTGTTTCTAATACATATACATACATCCTCACCCCAAGGTAGCCAATTCTGTACAGTGATACATCTGGCATATATAGTCCCCCCAAGATGTCTGTCCAGTCCAGCTAGGACAGACAGCCCACACACGCACGCACGCACACACGCACACGCACACACACACACACACACACACACACACACACACACACACACACACACACACACACACACACATACACACACACACAAACACAAGCATGTCATTGGCACCTAAAGCAGCATGCTTTTTCGAAAGAGAAGTGTCCACAAACTCTTCCTCCATCTCAGCTCCACTGACATGGGTGTAGAGGGAGGGAGAAGGTCCCAGTGTGCCTGCATTGTGCCCCCATGCCAGCCCAGTGGGCAGCTGCACCAAGTCTGTGTGGTGTTCTAGGGGTGGCAGTGGCACGGAGCAGACCCAAACAATACTAAAGTCTACCCTCAAAGTAGCTGGAGGGAGTTGAGAGAGAGGTTGTTGGCTCTGCAGTGTCAGTCAATCAGTCGGCCACATTGGACCCATTGGACCCCGAAAACACCCCCGAAAGCACTCTGCTTGGGATGTAAACATTCTCATGATTGGTCAATGTATTATCAGGCGCAAAGTTCATGATGATATGGTTGTCCTTTTCATTCTTTCTTTCTTTCTTTCTTTCTTTCTTTCTTTCTTTCTTTCTTTCTTTCTTTCTTTCTTTCTTTCTTTCTTTCTTTCTTTCATGAGCTGTTCTTCAGGGACGTAATAATGAGGTGAGTCCCGACAGTCTTAGCAGGTGCTCTGGTTGCACAAGTCCAGCAGAGGTCGAGGCCTGTCTTTGGGGTCGCAGCTCTCGTGGGCGAGCGTACGCCCGTTGTGTCCCACGCAGCGTAGCGGGCGCTTGCGGAACCCACGGCCACAGCTCTTGGAGCACGCCGACCACTCCCCCAGGAACCATGAAGGACAGGGTTGTGTGGCGCAGGTGCGTGAAGCCAACGGGCGCAGCTCCTCCGGGCACTCCCGCGATGGCCGCCCCTGGGGATCCAGACACAGCACCTCCCTCTGTTGAGTACCGCCCCCACAGCTCTGCGAGCATGGGCCCCACTCCCGCAGGGTCCACTCAGCGTCCCCCAGCTCCCGGATGGCATTGATGGACTGGCGGCGTGCCACCGTTCCACCACTAGGTGACGCCAAAGCGGGCCTCGGGGCAAAGTAGCTGTATTTGACACGGGGACGGGGCGAGTCGCCTACAGACAATACCTGGATGGTCAGGGCCTCGGGGAGGGGCGAGAAGCTGCGTAGACGCTCTAGGGAGGCGGAGCTACCGCTGTATCGTAGCAACGCCCCCTTGAGGGCGATGTCTGTTTCGAGAGTCATCAGCTTGTAGTCGCCGTTCAAGAGGTAGGTGCCGTCCTGGCGCAACACTGCCAGGTAGCTGTTGTCATGGCGACCACCACCGGGGGCACGTTGCTTCACGTCCAGGTGAGTGGCGCCAGCGGGGATGGTCACGACGTTCTGGTAACCAGGCCTGAGGGGCAGAAAAACACAAGGGTCAAACATAGCCAATGATAAAAAGTTATGCATAAGTATAAGAGTTAAGTTAATTGTAAGAGTAAGAGACTGGGTTAAAAAGAGATGGCAGGGCTAAGAGGTTTAGAGTGATAGAGATAAATAGAAAAATAGGATTCTACAGACTGTAGTTAAAGTTAGTAAATGGGTTCAACTAGAAAACAGTAATTTCCAGTCAAAGATGGCTGTTTTGAGGTCATAGGTCATTGTTCTCACCTGGCACGCTCCAGGGCACCCGACACTTTCTTGCAGGTTGAGCCGTTGCCTCCGCACACGCCGCACTTGTCGAAGCGACGGCTGGAGCCGATGATTCGGTCACAGCCCGCCTTCACACACTGACCCTGCACACACACTGAGGTGGAATCCGGGCTGCAGGGAGTACCGTCAGCCACCTGACGGTTGCAGAGAAACAAATGTTAGCCTAGTTAGCCCAGACAGCATTAGCTTAGTCTAGTTAGCCTAGAAACAGTGTTAGTCTACTTAGCCTAGCGACAGTGTTAGCCTAGTTAGTCTAGAAGTGTTAGGCTAGTTTGCCTAGACAGCATTAGCTTAGCCTAGTTAGCCTAAAGACAGTGTTAGCCAAGACAGTATTAGCCTAGTTAGCCTAGGCCGTGTTAGCTAGTCTAGCTAGCATAGACAGTGTTTGTCTACATTTTTGCAAAAGTATCTGTGGTGTGACCTCACTTACCTTGGGTTTCAGAATGAAGAAGTAGCCTGTGCCCTTGGCCCGGCACACCAGCTTGCAGCGGTCTTTGGGTGAGACGCCGGCATATTTGGGAACCCACTCCACGCCCTCTCCTGAACCGAATGAGACCTGTGACGAAATATCGTTGTGTGCCAGACACTGCTCCTCGCGGAACGACACACCTACAGAGAAAGAGGGATGAAGAGAGAGAGAGGCGTGATATTCACTGTCAGATTAGCTTGAGGCTTATGTTCACTTTACAGTAGGCCGTGAAATTCAAATATGGCTATTCTCGAACGTGTCGAAAGTATAAGTATGGGTACAATATGCAAGTCAGTGGCCTATGTGTCTAAATAAGGTTGTATAATTTCAAACCATAAATATATGAATATGTATGGGTAATGAGAGTAATTAGTGTATCAGCTATGTAATAAGCATTAACTAAGTATGTCATAAGTTTGGCTAGTAGAGGCTCTTACCATTGCTACCAGGGCAGATTTCTGTGTTACAGGAGCGATATTGGATCCTCTTGCCCTCGCAGTACTTGCCCCCGTTTTTGGGCAGAGGGTTATCACAGTCCCTGAAGGAGTACTGCACCCCTCCGTCGCAGGTACGGGAACAGTCTCCCCATGGTCCCCATACTCCCCAGGCACCGTTGACTGGAGTCTGCATCAGGAGACGACATCATCGACATTCATAGTCACACACTAGCCCATATAACACTTCAATAGTCCTATAGGTAGTCCTATAGCTAAAAAGCTAATAGTTACACACACTTTAGCCCCTAGAAGGGGTACTCAACTCTTACCCTATGAAGTCCGGAGCCTGCTGATTTTCTGTTCTACCTCATAATTAATTGCACACACCTGGCGTCCTTGGTCAAAATCGGTCTCTGATAATAAGGCAGTGGAACTGGCTTCATGGTCCAGATTTGAGTTTGAGTGTCCTATAACATTTCAACACTCCTATAGCTAGCCTGATATCTAAAACAAAAGACATAACATTGTACCTAATCCAATGTAGCTCAAACTAGCCAATCCCAAAGCTGCATTATACTTCCTTTCCCCCCAATGGACCAGTTCCATCACTCCCATTGACTTTAAGACTTTGTCATAGGGCCATGTTATAACAGTGTTAACACCCACCTGGTGACGAGCGGCCTCCGTCTTGCTCAGACAATGTCCCGCCAGGCAGAAGCTGTCATGGCCACACTGCGTCCCATCCGCCCACGGGAAGTTCTTGGTCTGACAGACCAGCAGTCCGTTGGTTGTGGTCACTGTGCACCAGAGTGCCACACAAGTGGTACTCAGGTCGGGACAGTGCTGTGACTCCTCCCCGAAAGTCAGGCGACATTGGCGGTCAGCGTCGTACACGGTTCCGGGTAGCGTGGCAGGCAGAGGCTGGGACTTGTGGGGCTTGTCCAATAGGCACTGGCCGTGTCCGTTGTCCATGAAGGAGGTGACCATGAGGGCGGAGCAAGGCGACCAGGGCTGGAGTTGGTCCAGGTTGGACAGGGTGGATGCCATCATGTGCGAGCCCCAATGGTCACCGTTGACGCTGGCACACTGCTTGGAATCATCGTGGGGCATGTTGAACACGTGGCCTAAGCCACAAAAGAGAGAGAGGAATGGAGAGAGGGGAGACAAGGGGTTGGTTTGGGATTGAGAGACGAGATGTGTACTGCGTGTGGCTAGTGACAGAGATGTGAATGTGTGGTGCATATGTGTCAGCTTGGCATCAGGGTATCATCTTACCGAGTTCGTGTGCCACGGTGAATGCCGCCTGCAGCCCGTCGTCCTCGATGATGGAGCAGCTCCTCTCCGGGTCGCACACCGTGCCCACATCCGCCATGCCTAGCGTGTCACAGGAGTGGGCGCCGCACAGGTCCTATAGGGGGTGAGAAGGGACAAAACACATCTGTAAAACTCACTGCTTTCCCACATACACATACACACAGACACAGAACCCATACCATAAAGCAGAACCCTGTTTCAAATCAAAAGTAGTGAGCTATATAGCGAAATGGGTGCCATTTGGAAAGCAACCAAGTAGTTGTGAAGGTGTTGCTTGTTACCACAGTAAGCATGGGTGTAAAAACATTGTGAAAACAGTGTTAAAACACAAAAGCAACATACCGTTCGGGTGAAGAGCACGGCCGTGTCGTAGTGCTCTGGGTGGCGGTCGCTGGGCGGGTTGTGCTGCCGCTGCCACTGGCAGAAGTTGCGGAGAGTCAGGGCAGCGTTAGACGACACCTGGGGGCCGCTCTCCTCCTCGTAGACCACCAAGAGCTTGACCACGGCTAGGCTGATGGAGTTGTGGATGGTGGGGTGGCGGTAGAGGCGCGATGCCACCGCCATGAGGGTGAGCAGGTAGGGCTTGAGTCCGGCACCGTGGAACTCGGCCATGGACTGATCGGCCACGATCATGATCTCCACGAAGCGGGGCGTGGACACGAAGCGCTTGGACCGCCGGTGGTGGGCTGGATGGAAAGAGAGAAGAATCGAGAGAGGTGAGACAAACTGGCCTAGAGTCAGACATTTAAGACAGTTCTCTTGTGAGAGCCTGGTTTCTCTGGTTTAAATTGATGAACTGTTAGTCTGTAAACAGTCTGATGTGAGACTTGAAGATGAAATGTCAAATTGCTTATGGCAAATATCTGAGTGGTCACAAGTGATTTTATTTGAGTTGTAACAAGTGATACTACAGGCCATCATGGATTGTAAACTACAAAGTTGTATTTTCTAGGGCAGATGAAGAGCGCCTGAGCACTGAGCAGATCGACCTCTCCAGGTGCGTCTGGAGCAGCTCCAGCGGCTCTCATTGGGTGACTCAGCAGCCCCTTACTGAAAAACCACATGCATTTCACATGTGATTATTACATGTTTTAGTGTTCCAAAAACACGTTTTTACATGAGTTCCTCTGTGAAATTTCACGTGAAATTGTTTTCTCTGTATGGGCGTCTCTTCGTTAGGACTACATTCCCAAATGTACCTTCACTGGGCGGAAATTATATGTGAGAGGGGAGAAAAAAAATCGGGGAAAATGTCTGACAGTGCTGACCTGCAACGTGCAGTACCAGGAAGCGGCGAGACTAGTTTCCACCAGCCCCCGTGCCCGGCCCGTACCTCCCTCCCTCGGTCACTCCCCGCTCACTTCCTCCGAGCCTTACCCTCCCCCTTCTCCCCTTGCCTGCGTATACTGTCAAAGCTGAGCCCATTCCCCGTTAACCCTAGCTGTGCACCGGTCAAAGTATCGACTTATCCACCCTTACCTCAACATTTAAATATATAGCCTTCGCTGTGTGTAATTATTAGAGGCTCAGATGTTTGCGTAAAAGTGGTATTTTACGCATCACTCCAAGACAGAAGATGAGGTAGTTTGGATAGACAAATCCTAAAGGTTAAACTCTGCCCGTTCCAGAAATTGAAGCCCCAGGACACGGCTGGTACAGGAATTCGGCCAGAGTCCTTTTCGTTTGCCATACATGATGTAGACACACAACACAACTAAGTGACTATCTGCAACAGCTTGGCTTATGTTTTTTTTCTTACTAAAAGATGTAGGCCTATGAATATGATTTAAAGTCAGCATATTCCTAAATGGACCCAAGTCAAAGGTTTTATAAGTGTTCATGCATACCTGGGTGGTCTGAGTTAGTGGTTCCATGATCTACTTTTGTCTCCTGATTCTCTGGCAACCTGTCCTCGTCCTCGTTGACCCCACACTTTGAGCTGCTCTCCTCTGCAAAAGATGCCTGACTTCTCCGGCGAATGAGGTGGAGGTCCCCGTCAATAGGCTGTGCATCAGTCGAATTATTGGGATAGATGAAGTACTCTTCACCTTGGAGGTAGAAGCCGCCCCGCAGCCCATGGCACAGGTTGAGCGCAGCTGCGGAGTCCTCCTCCCCGTTCACCGTGCCCGAGAAGAAGCACTGAGTCTCGGCTGTGCTGCTGTCAGATTCCCGCTGCGCCTGCAACTCCGGGCTCCCCACCACATGGAACACAAACCCAGGTGCCAGGAAGGTCTGGTCCGGCTCTAGCTCCAAGACCACCCGTTTGCCAAATACGTCCAAGCGGTAGACCCGCATCTCCGACTCCTTCTCTCGCTCCTCTACCGAAAGGGTCCGGCCCTGCTCGGCTTCCCTCTCCGGCCGAACCGGGTCGAGTCTGACCGGTACAACAGTACTTTCCTCCCATGTGCCGTGCGCCGCGCTCACGCACAGAGCGGTAATCAAACAGAACGAGACGCAAACGAACCTCATCATATTCCGTGTCAAACCCTTCAAACTGAAAGATAAAATGATATTGAAGTGTCTGGCAGAAGCAAGTAAAATCCGTAAAAGACTCCACTAATTACTAAAAAATATCAGTCCAAGAACTAAAACACCTCCAGAAATTGTGTAAGTGTAAAGAAATCTAAAACGGAAACAAATCCAGTGCAAAACCCATTCAAAATAGTCTACAGCTCAGACTTCATGTCTTGTTGCTTCAAGCTCGAGTTTTATATTCTTGGTCGAAAAAAGCTCAGCAGTAGATAAATTCCAACTCTTCGGGACGTTGGTGTTTCTTTCAGCCCTCTCTTGAATACTCAACAGCTGTTTGAGTTTCTATGTGACTTCGGGCGCAGGTTTTTTTCTACTGTGCCGTCTAGTTTCTGCTCTGATTTTTCCTTAAAGACGGACAGACCCCGGCTCCCTATATATCCCCCTACCCAGGACCACCCCTTCCTGAAGCCCCTTTGATCTTTTAGAGACGAAATCTCGTGCGCAACAAAACGCAGACATAGAGACGTGCCATAATAATCAATCAATGTGGAGTGGGACGCGTTTGGCCCAGAACATTTTTTTTTCCCCTGCTCTGCTTGTAGGCGGGACTACAGCCCTCACTCCTCTCCCCATACCCCGTCCTCCCCCTAAACGTTCTCATCATTTACACTAAAAACTCTCATTTTTTTCGCCCATGCTACTTTTACGCTGTGCTCATATATCCCATAGGCTCTACCCACACGTTGAACGTAAATTACACTTCATGAAGGTGGCAGTGGTTTATCTGTGGCAGTGTTGTGGTGTCTGTGAAACTGGAGATGTGGGGATAGCAGGTCAGACATGGCAACCATCGCACCGGGGCTCGATACGGGGAGCGAGGAGTCGTTTGCATAGCCTCAGTGCCAAGCGAGCTGTGCGCGGTGGCGGCCTGGCGGGTTTCCGTAGCTCTTCGGGGAGAGGGAGCTCAGAGGGGCCGGTGGGTTCTTAAGGTGGAATAGTCCCTTGGACGTATCTCCTTCGCCACTCAATCCTCCGAGGACAGGGCCCCTCTCCTTGGACGGACACCCCCTCCCATCCCCGCGCTCGTCTTCCCAGCTCCTCTTCTCAAACATATGGTGCAAACCGCATCACTTGTGTAAATCCAGTACTCTGGAACCTTTCCAAACGAATTATCCCCGGATTACTCGACCCCCTCCCAGTGACCGAGTAAATCTTTGCTAAGTATTATAGATCACGTTTGAATAATGATACGTGACACACCAATAAAAGACTAAACCCAACCGTGTCTATGTATGGTAAGTCTATTTACATGTGCATGTTAGTCTATTCACCCAGATGACAGGACAGACAAGTGGTACATACCGTACGGGAACAAAACGAGACGTCACAGGTACAGCGCAGGAACACCAATAGCCAAGAGATAAAGATCAAGAGATAAGAAGGATAAAGTGCCATACACGGTGGTCTCAGCCTCTTAGTGAACTGCGAGTCTGTTATGAGTATGGCCTGGCAAATAAAGTATACGAGGGAAACATTTCTAACCAATTCACTAAATGCGTTTTTAACGCGTTAGCTGGAGCCCATCGTACGCATTTAACTTACCATTTCGAGGGGAGACTTGTGATGGGCCACCTTAAGCGCAACAGGTCGGGGAGAGGGAATAGTTGTAGTGACATAGTAGTCCAACAGGTGTCAGACGTGGGCCGTGGAAAAAAAGTAACAAAGGCTCTACTACTGCCATAAATCCAATACATGGCACATTTAAAAAAAAATTTTTTTAAACCTTTATTTAACCAGGCAAGTCAGTTAAGAACAAATTCTTATTTTCAATGACGGCCTGCTAGTCCCACGTAAGACTAGGCCTCTTTGGCTCAGCATTTGCGTGTCACACATGTAAGGGGAAAAAAATATGAATTGGTTGTATGGAAGACCATCATTTCTATCTTTATTTACCCTGGTATGGAGGCATTAGGGATTGATTTACAAAAAAAGGGCTATGAACAGGGCCATGATACCAGCCTCAACTGTACACCTCTCTGTGGCATAGTGAGGCATTTAGTCCCAAGTTTTGTTTGAGGGGGTCTTTGATTGCCAAAATCCATTATCTTTTGAATTCATTCTGTATTATGAATGACATCTTGTCCTGTATGGCGCAGTTGGTAGAGCATGGCACTTGCAACAGCGGGATTATGGGTTAAATTCCTGGGGCCAACCATACGAAAAATGTATGCATACATAACTCTAAGTCGCGTTGGATGAAACAGTCTGCTTGATGGCATATACTTCAATGGATCTGGCACCTCTGCGATCTCTAAATATATATATATTTATTTTTTTACCTTTATTTAACCAGGCAAGTCAGTTAAGAACAAATTCTTATTTTCAATGACAGCCTGGGAACAGTGGGTTAACTGCCTGTTCAGGGGCAGAACGACAGATTTGTACCATGTCAGCTCAGGGGTTTGAACTCACAACCTTTCAATTATGAGTCCAACACTCTAACCACTAGGCTACCCTGCAGCCTAGTTACTTGTCTAATTACTTGTACTGAGGGCCAATGGCATTTTGGGAACACAAGTGAAGGCCATAGGCTGTTGTTGTTGCCTTGTTTGTATTGGGTGTTTCATTTAGGCACAGAAAAGAGTTTGCAAGGTGTAAGTCATGTAGTATTATTGTGTTGGTGAGGATCATTCAATGGTTACAATAGCCTGCAGATGGCAGCACAACATCACATTTGACCTCAGTGTTCTCAGACCTCAGTACCACCGGGACTGGAACCTCCATCAATTCGTACACTCTACAAGGGCCCCATAGGGACTTACGGTGACTCCACAGCATTCTTGCTAGTCCCTAGAGAGGAGCAACACACTAGAACATAGTGAACATATCAATCTGGGATTGCTACATCCATTTTGTAAACTTTGAAATGAGCGATCACTGAACCCCATAGTGATTCTGTAAAGGGAGTCAGGGTTATTCTATAGTATCATATGCAGCTACACCCTGACTCTTGTACACACGTCAGTTTCTTAAGGGAGTAACAGTTCTTGTGCTATCTTTGTGGACGTGTCATACGGAGAGATGGAGTCTACTACACCACATTTATCACACATATTCATTTATATGAGGGCGTGAAGGTTAATAAGTACACTCCATCCCCATTGGCTATTTAAAAAAAGAATGAATGTGACCACATTCTAGAGTGTGTGGGGGTGTGTGTAGGCGTGTGTGTCTAATGTGTCTAACACACGCACACACTTCTACTCTCATCTGACATGGGATTGTGGTAAAATGATCTACCATCATTGTCATCAATCTTGTAGTGAAAGACAACACCTTTAGTAAATGCAGGTACAGTGGGAAGAAAAAGTATGTGAACCCTTTAGAATTACCTGGATTTCAGCAAAAATTGGTCACAACATTTGATCTGATCTTCATCTAAGTCACAACAATAGACAAACACAGTCTCCTTAAACTAATAACACACAAACAATTATAATTTTGTATGTCTTTATTGAACACACCGTGTAAACATTCACAGTGTAGGGTGGGAAAAGTATGTGAACCCTTGGATTTAATAACAGGTTGACCCACCTTTGGCAGCAATAACCTCAACCAAACGTTTTCTGTAGTTGCGGATCAGACCTGTACAACGGTCAGGAGGAATTTTGGGCCATTCCTCTTTACAAAACTGTTTCAGTTCCGCAATATTCTTGGGACGTCTGGTTTGAACTGCTCTCTTGAGGTCATGCCACAGCATCTCAGTCGGGTTGAGGTCAGGGCTGACTGGGTCACTACAGAAGGCGTATTTTCTTCTGTTGAAGCCATTCTGTTGTTGATTTACTTCTGTCTTTTGGGTTGTTGTCCTGTTGCATCACCCAACTTCTGTTGAGCTTCAATTGGCAGACAGATAGACTTACATTCTCCTGCAAAATGTCTTGATAAACTTGGGAATTAATTTTTCCGTCCATGACAGAAAGCAGAGGCATCAAAGCAGCTGGTTGAGATGGGGTTTTGATGTTGGTGTGCTGTACCTTTTATTCTCCACACATAGTGTTGTGTGTTCCTCCCAAACAACACAGCTTTAGTTTAATCTGTCCACAGAATATTTTGCCAGTAGCGTTGTAGAACATCCAGATCCTCTTTTGCAAACTTCAGACGTGTAGCAATGCTTTTTTTTGGACAGCAGTGGATTCTTCCGTGGTGTTCTCCCATGAACACCTTTCTTGATTAATGTTTTACTTATCGTAGACTCGTCAAAAAAGATGTTAGAATCTTCCAGAGATTTCTGTAAGTCTTTAGCTGACACTCTAGGATTCTTCTTAACCTCATTGAGCATTCTGCACTGTGCTCTTGCAGTCATCTTTGTAGGACGGCCACACCTAAGGAGAATAGCAACAATGCTGAAATTTCTTACCATGACTTACCATGGACTGACTTTTAGAGATACTTTTGTAACCCTTTCCAGCCTTATGCAAGTCAACAATTCTTAATCTTAGGTCTTCTGAGATCTCTTTTGTTCGATGTATGGTTCACATCAGGCAATGCTTCTTGTGAATAGCAAACTCAAATTTTGTGAGTGTTTTTTTATGGGGCAGGGAAGCTCTAACCAAAATCTAATGACTTCTTTTGGAGAAGTCATTAGACTAGGGGTTCACATACTTTCCCCAACCTACAATGTGAATGTTTAAATGACGTATTCAATATAGACAAGAAAAATACAATCATTTGTGTTATTAGTTTAAGCACACTGTGTTTGTCTAGTGTTGCGACTTGGATGAAGATCGGATCAAATTTGATATCACATTTATGCCGAAATCCAGGTCATTCCAAGGGGTTCACATAGTGTTTCTTGCCACAGTATATGAGGTACAGCCTTTGAATAGAGAGAAGGGAAGAGCAAGTGTATGGTCTTCCCTGAACTCCATGAGGTGAAGGTGACACTAAACAGCAACCAACTAGGTTTTTATGTTGCCTTATTTAACTGTGACTTATGCTGTGATTTATAATGGTTATACATTTAATCACCTATCAGTTGTTTGCGCTCTTCTTCATAAAGAGTGGAAATGGTCTTTGCGTTATTCTCTCCTGGCTGTTATACTGCTGTTGACCGGTGTAGTCTGGCTGTCCGTCGCCATCGTGCTCGAAATTCCGATTGACAAAAGGAAGAACGCCATTCATTGTCAATAATGATTTTTTTTTAACGATTGAACTGGGATTTTAAAATCAGTCGACAAAGGGACTGATTACCGTATGTTCCATTTGACATGAGTGCATTGTCACGCGATCGAACAGGAGTAGTTCTGACCACCTGGTGACGGGGCACAACTTCCACTGTAGCCGCTGTATGTGTGGTTGCAGGACCGTATGCCATCATCTGACAAGATCTGGGAACTAAGCTTTAACCTCTTGTACGTAAGGTAACAAGTCTGAGTGAGTGAGTGTGAGAGTGAGAGTGAGAGTGAGAGAGAGAGAGAGAGAGAGAGAGAGAGAGAGAGAGTGAGAGAGAGAGAGAGAGAGAGAGAGGATACTTTGCTACGTTAGTTCAAGTCGCCCTTTCAAAAGAGGTTTCGTACCCCAAGGGTCTTTCCTAGTAAAATAAAAAAAATAAAAAGTTCTGAACACGTCCAATAAATGAATGAAACCGACACAGAGCTTTTAAATATATACATTTTATGTACATATATTCATGTAGATGACTAGAAAACACCATTTTCTTCAAAATGAATTATTCTGCAGTCATATTCTTAGTTAAATAGTAAACATGATACAACATTACCATAATAATAAATAAATTCATCACATGGTTCTTTTTTCACATACCAGTTCTACAAACAATAAATTACAAGTTCAGTGCTGTGTTTCTGTCGTTCAACGAAAGGGTCTTTTCCCATGGGAAGTGTCAAACAGTAATACAGATACACTATATTGGTGTGTGTGTGCGCGCGCGTGTGTTTGCATGCGTGCGGTGGAATTTTTAAAAAACATATTTATGTGTGTGTGCAAAATGTATTCTGTACATATGTGATACTGTTGCTTCTATCTAAACGTGTATTGTGCGAGTTAAAATGTGTGTGTACATATGTGTGTATTATGCGTTAATGTGGGCCTAATACAGTGAAAATACTCTTAATTAAGTCATTTGGGGGTGCTGTGTATTCTTTATGTGAATGTGTTTCTGTGCCTGTGTATGACAAACAGTGAGTTGTGCCTATGTTGCAAGATCCCATATGTATCCAGTATATTGCATGTCTATCACCACCTGTCAAAGGGTGTGTGGTTTCGCATTACAAGCTCATGAGGGACAGAGGGATGACAGAGAATGGATGGTAGTGGATGTCAGAGTGAGAGAAAGTCTTGAGTGTGAGAAATGGATAGCATAAACAAGAACGTGTCAATATGTTGAGAGAGAGAGAGAGAGAGCTGTAGAAGTGTATTTGGTCAGGTATGACTGGGTTAGTTTCCCTCTTGCTGTATTTGCGAGTATCCAGTGCACACATTGTCATACTAGCAAGAATTGCTTTTTTCCTAATCAGACAAACAGACAGAAAGACAGACAGACGTGTAGAGCCAAATAAACACAGTGACAAAATGGTAGCGACCCTCTAGCACCCGCATAGTGATACAAATGGAACTGAGGGTTAAAGTCCATTAAAATAGTTTAGGACACTGAGTATGACAAAAACACTGTATGTTCACACTTGTATGTTCACAATATAAACAAACCCATACACACAAAGACAAACACTCAAATGTCAAGCTTAGCCCCACACATTATGTAATCCTATGTAATTACAACCTTTAACCTCCACAAAGGTCAGAGTTGAAGGTTCACCATGGTCTCTTGGCCCAGTGTCACTCTATAGGTGTCACTGGGAATTGGCAGTTGGTAGTGCTGAGCGATTAGTGCTTTTTGAGGTCGGTTCGGTTTTGGTTCGATTATTAAAATATAATCATGGTTTTCGATTTCAAACCATTTTTGAAAATATTAAATGCACTATGCATTATGTGGGTTGAATGCTGTAACACAGAATAAAACAAGTAATAATGATAGTGACTGCCCAGTACTACTTATCACTTACTAAAATATTTAAGTTGTGTATATTACATTTGTTTAATTTGATGATTTTATAATTTAATTCCAAGTCCTTCCTATAGAGCTGCTGCCTATGCGGTCTGACAAAATCAGTATTTTAGTAGTTCTTCAAAGTAAATAAGGCATACTTTTATGACTACTGAATACCAACTATCAACCCCTTAGACTATGCATTTTCAGGTAGAGATACTTCGCAAAGTAACTGCTCTCTTTCCCTCTCGAATGCGCCTTCTTCTGTACTAACCTAATGTAGCAGGTATAAAAGAAACACACAGATCGGACAAGTACGCACGCAATCCATTATGATCATTGTAGTTAATTAGCATGTTTTCTGTACTAAACTATTTCGAATATTGGCCTGATGTAAACTACATCTCCCAACTACATCGCATAGTTTGGGCTTGATCTGATTTATTTCTAGAGAAACTGCCCCATGTGCATATTGAGTTCACAGAAAAAAACATAACTACATGGGATCCAAATAATTGAAACAAAGTCTGTCAATTAGTTGTTTAAAAACCAAAATAATAAACAAAATTTAGGTTAAAATCGCTCAGCACTAGCTGTTGGGCACAACTCTGCCCCAACTCAGTCTATCACTGTATGTCCATTTTCTGACCTGGGATGTTTGCAGTGCAGTTCAACCCCATTTCTGGACGGGTTACAGTACAGATTGTTTGCTCTTGGTTGTGCCCCCAGCCTACTTCCTGGTCTGCAATCCAAACAGGAAGTTGGATAGACCAAACGTATGTGGAGAATCGGCAGTGGGTAGAGCAAGAAGAAAAACGGGGACCCCGAAAGGAAGTGGAGAAAAACTGCCCCTCGACAGACTAGCACGGAGGCCCATTGTCCGGAGGTGTGCAGTCACGCAAGACAAAGAGACAAAGCGGACAAATCATGAAAAACCCACAGTAGCAAGAACATACAGAAAAGCAAACAAAACATGTCATTAACAGGGGAATACAAACAAAACCTTCCGATAGAGGAGGGATGTGACAAGTGGGTGGTTGCTGATTGGGCGGCTGCACTATTCGGAAGTGTTCACATGTGTCCGTCGTATGTCTGTAGCTGTGCCAAGCAGGGCCTGGCATAGTAGGGTGAGGGGGGAGGGGTAAGGAAGAGGAGGGATTGACTGTCAATAGCCAGTCTCTCTGTCTGTGTGTACCCCCTACTTTCAGGGGAGTCTAGTTTCTGGTCCTCTCAACACTTTTTCACCAGGCATTGTTTGAAGGCGGAGAGGCGGTCGCCCAGAGGGCAGCCCTTGGCCAGCTTGGCCTGCGGGTCCTTGCACTGCACCGTGCGACTCTGCCAGCCTGTGTCACAAGTCCTGGAGCAGATCATCCAGGGGCCAGTCACCCACTGGGGCCCAGAGGCCGCCGCCGTCGACACCCCTGGGGCTGTAGAGAGAGCCAGGGCCAAAAACGGGGCCGATATGGTTCTACTGCTTGATCTAGTAGAGGTGGTTGTTGTAGTAGTAGTAGTGGTGGGTGTAGTTGTGGAGGTGTGCGGGGGAGGTGGCGGCGGTGGAGCCGAAACACGACGGGGCATGAAGAAGCTGTAGCGGATATCCAGGGGCCTCTTGGCGTCCGTGGCCAGAATCTGAACTGTAAGGGCCTCTCTGAGGGCCCCAGGGCCCATGCTGTGTAGCCACTCGTCCCGCTGGCTCCAGCCACTGTAGTTGAGCACCGAGCCGTTGAGAGGGATGACCGTCTCTGAGGTAGAGATCATGAACTTGCCGTTGAGAAGGTAGTCGCCACTGGGACGACGCAGGGCCAGGTAGGCTGTGTAGCGGGGCTGGTCCTTGGGCTTGTGCTGGCGGACCTTGATGTGGGTGGAGCCCGCTGGGATCTTCACGACGTCTGTGTAGCCCTTACTGCATGGGGGAGGGAGAGAGGGGAGAAAGCAGTTACAGGAGAGTGAGGATTGTGTGTGTGTATGTTCCCCGGTATGTTGTAAACTACATGGCCAAAAGTACGTGGACACCTGCCTGTCAAACATCTCATTCCAAAATCATGGGCATTAATATGGAGTTGGTCTTCCCTTTACTGCTATAACAGACTCCACTCTGTTGTGAAGGCTTTCCACTAGATGTTGGAACATTGCTGCGTGGAATTGCTTCCATTAAGCCACAAGAGCATTAGTGAGATCGGGCACTGATATTGGGCGATTAGGCCTGGCTCGCAATCGGCGTTCCAATTCATCCCAAAGGTGTTAGATGGGTTTGAGGTCAGGGCTCTTTGCAGGCCAGTCAAGTTCTTCCACACCAATCTCGACAAACCATTTCTGTATGGACTTCGCTTTGCGCATGGGGGAATTATCATGCTGAAACAGGAAAGGGCCTTCCCCAAACCTGTTGGAAGCACAGAATTGTCTAGAATGTCATTGTATGCTGTAGCGTTAAGATTTCCCTTCACTGGAACTAAGGGTCCGAGCCCGAACCATGAAAAACAGCCCCAGACCATGATTCTTCCTCCACCAAACTTTACAGTTGGCACTATGCATTGGGGCAGGTATTGTTCTCCTGGCATCCGCCAAACCCAGACTTGTCCGCTGGACTGTCAGATGTGAAAGCGTGATCACTCCAGAAAACGCGTTTCCACTGCTCCAGAGTCCAATGGCGGCAAGCTTTACACCACTCCGGCCAACGCTTGACAATTCACATGGGGATCTTAGGCTTGTGTGCGGCTGCTCAGCCATAGAAACCCATGTCATGAAGCTCCCGACAAACAGTTCTTGTGCTGACGCTGCTTCCAGAGACATTTTGGAACAAGGTGGTGAGTGTTGCAACCGAAGACGGACAATTTTTGCGTACTACGCACTTCAGCACTTGGCCGTCACGTTCTGTGAGCTTGTGTGGACTACCACTTCGCGGCTGAGCCGTTGTTGCTCCTAGACGTTTCCACTTCACAATAACAGAACTTACAGTTGAGCGGGGCAGCTCTAGCAGGGGAGAAATTTGACAAACTGACTTGTTGGAAAGGTGGCATCCTATGACGGTGCCACGTTGAAAGTCACTGAGCTGTTTAGTAAGGCCATTCTACGGCCAATTTTTGTCTATGGAGATTGCATGACTGTGTGCTCGATTTTATACATTTGTCAGCAACAGGTGTGGTTGAAATAGCAGTATCCACTCATTTGAAGGGGTATACAGTATATAGTGTATGTCTATCTTCACCATTATAAGGTTTGATTTAGAATTACAAACTCATGACGTATTTAGAGATGAGGGAGAAGGGTGGATGTTAGAGGGAGTGAAAGAGTGTGAGAAATTGATATCTTAAAGAAGAATGTGTCAATGTGTTGAATGAAAGATGGAGAGGAAGACAATCTATAGACCATTCCTTCAAATGCACTCAAGATGTACAAATACGTGAAAATTCAGTTTACTCGCACCCTTTCACTTTACAATCGAGTGCAACAGAGCAGAAGGTTCCATTTTTATTTTTCAAAATAGTTTTAACGGCTATTTTTCCCATTTGGCACCTGCAACTTACTACATGTGAGATAAATGTGTCATGTCTTGTTATGTCTGTTCCTGTCCTTTCTCTTCACTCTGTCTCTCTCTGCTGGTCTTTTTAGGTTACCTTCTCTGTCTCTCATTCTTCAGCTGTTCTACATCTTCCCTAACTAGCTCATTCACTCTTTCCCACCTGTTCTCTCTTCCCCCTCTGATTAGGTCTCTATTTCTCTCTCTGTTCCTGCTACTTTCAGGGTCTGATTCTTGTTTGTGTTTTTGATGCCAGAAGCAAGCTGTCGTCTCGTTTGCTTCCACCTTGTCCTATCCTGTCGGAGTCTGCCTGGCAGGTGCATCCTGCATTATACTAACGTTCTTTTTGTTCCATTGACAACGTTGGAAGAGGATTTATGCCATTCCTGTTTTTCATTAAAGAACTCTGTTTTCTGTTAAAACCGCTTTTGGGTCTTCACTCAAGTACATAACAGAAGAATCAGACCAAGAATGGACCCAGCGGCTCCGGACCCTTTTCACTCCGCCGTCGAGATCCAGGGAGCGATGCTAGGCAGACACGAGGAGGAATTGTCTGCTGCTCGACATGCCGTTGAGACCCTGGCCGTCCAAGTCTCCGACCTCACAAGACAGGTTCACCAACTCCACCTCGATCCACCGCCCACTTCCAGGGTTTCCGAGTCTCCGGAGCCCAGGATCAACAACCCGCCGTGTTACTCTGGGGAGCCCACTGAGTGCCGCTCATTCCTCACTCAGTGTGATGTGGTGTTCTCTCTCCAGCCCAACACTTACTCCAGGAGCGCAGCCCGCATCGCCTACGTCATTTCTCTCCTTACCGGACGGGCGCGTGAGTGGGGCACGGCAATCTGGGAGGCGAGGGCTGAGTGTATTAACCAGTATCAGGACTTTAAGGAGGAGATGATACGGGTTTTTGACCGTTCTGTTTTTGGGGAGGAGGCTTCCAGGGCCCTGTCTTCCCTATGTCAGGGGAATCGATCCATAACGGATTATTCTATTGAGTTTCGCACTCTCGCTGCCTCTAGTGACTGGAACGAGCCGGCTTTGCTCGCTCGTTTTCTGGAGGGTCTCCTCGTCGAGGTTAAGGATGAGATCCTCTCCCGGGAGGTTCCTTCCAGTCTGGACTCCTTAATAGCTCTCGCTATTCGCATAGAGCGACGGTTTGATCTTCGTCGCCGAGCTCGTGGAAGGGAGCTCGCGTTCTCCGTTGCTCCCCTCTCCACATCACTGCCACCTGCCGCATCACTGCCACCCTCCTCCGCCGGCTCGGATGCTGAGCCTATGCAGCTGGGGGTATCCGCATCTCGGCCAAGGAGAAGGAACGGAGAATCATCAATCGCCTCTGTCTCTACTGCGGCTCCGCTGGTCATTTTGTCACCTCATGTCCAGTAAAAGCCAGAGCTCATCAGTAAGAGGAGGGCTACTGGTGAGCGCAACTACTCAGGCCTCTCCTTCTGGATCACGCACTACCTTTCCGGTCCATCTCCGCTGGCCCGGTTCATCTGCTTCCTGCAGTGCCTTGATAGACTCTGGGGCGGAGGGCTGTTTTATGGACGAGACCTGGGCTCGGGAACATGACATTCCTCTCAGACAGTTAGGGAGCCCACGGCCTTGTTCGCTTTAGATGGTAGTTCTCTCCCCAAGATTCAGCGTGAGACGCTGCCTTTAACCCTCACTGTCTCTGGTAATCATAGCGAAACCATTTCTTTTTTAATTTTTCGTTCACCTTTTACACCTGTTGTTTTGGGTCATCCCTGGCTAGTGCGCCATAACCCTTCTATTAATTGGTCTAGTAATACTATCCTATCCTGGAATGTTTCTTGTCATGTGACCTGTTTAATGTCTGCTATCCCTCCTGTTTCCTCTGTCTCTTCTTCACAGGAGGAGCCTGGCGATTTGACAGGGGTGCCGGAGGAGTATCACGATCTGCGCACGGTGTTCAGTCGTTCCAAGGCCACTTCTCTCCCTCCACACCGGTCGTATGACTGTAGTATTGATCTCCTTCCGGGAACTACTCCCCCGGGGTAGATTATACTCTCTGTCGGCTCCCGAACGTAAGGCTCTCGAGGATTATTTGTCGGTTTCGCTCGACGCCGGTACCATAGTCTCCTCCTCCTCTCCCGCCGGAGCGGGGTTTTTTTTGTTCAGAAGAAGGACGGGTCCCTGCGCCCATGCGTGGATTATCGAGGGCTGAATGACATAACAGTTAAGAATCGTTATCCGCTTCCTCTTATGTCTTCAGCCTTCGAGATCCTGCAGGGAGCCAGGTTTTTCACCAAATTGGACCTTCGTAACGCCTACCATCTCGTGCGCATCAGGGAGGGGGACGAGTGGAAGACGGCGTTTAACACTCCGTTAGGGCACTTTGAATACCGGGTTCTTCCTTTCGGCCTCGTTAACGCTCCAGCTGTCTTTCAGGCACTAGTTAACGACGTCCTGAGAGACATGCTGAACATTTTTGTTTTCGTTTACATGGACGATATCCTGATTTTTTCACCGTCTCTCTCGATTCATGTTCAGCACGTGCGACGCGTCCTCCAGCGCCTTTTGGAGAACTGTCTTTATGTGAAGGCTGAGAAGTGCACTTTTCATGCCGCCTCTGTCCCTTTTCTCGGTTCCGTTATTTCCGCTGAGGGCATTAAGATGGATCCCGCTAAGGTCCAGGCTGTCATTGATTGGCCCGTTCCTAAGTCACGCGTCGAGCTGCAGCGCTTTCTGGGCTTCGCTAATTTCTATCGTCGTTTCATCCGTAATTTCGGTCAGGTGGCAGCTCCCCTCACAGCCCTTACTTCTGTTAAGACGTGCTTTAAGTGGTCCGTTTCCGCCCAGGGAGCTTTTGATCTTCTTAAGAATCGTTTTACATCCGCACCTATTCTTGTTACACCTGACATCTCTAGTCAGTTTGTTGTTGAGGTTGACGCGTCAGAGGTGGGCGTGGGAGCCATTCTTTCTCAGCGCTCTCTCTCTGACGGCAAGGTCCATCCTTGCGCGTTTTTCTCTCATCGCTTATCGCCGTCAGAACGTAACTATGATGTTGGTAATCGCGAACTGCTCGCCATCCGCTTAGCCCTAGGCGAATGGCGACAGTGGTTGGAGGGGGCGACCGTTCCTTTTGTCGTTTGGACTGACCATAGGAACCTTGAGTACATCCGTTCAGCCAAACGACTTAATGCGCGTCAGGCTCGTTGGGCTCTGTTTTTCGCTCGTTTCGAGTTTGTTATTTCTTATCGTCCGGGCTCAAAAACACCAAGCCTGATGCTTTATCTCGTCTCTTCAGTTCTTCTGAGGTCTCCACCGACCCCGAGGGATTCTCCCTGAAGGGCGTGTTGTCGGGTTGACTGTCTGGGGAATTGAGAGGCAGGTAAAGCAAGCACTCGCTCACACTCCGTCGCCGCGAGCTTGTCCTAGGAACCTTCTGTTCGTTCCCGTTCCTACTCGTCCGGCCGTTCTTCAGTGGGCCCACTCTGCCAAGTTAGCCGGCCACCCCGGCGTTCGGGTACGCTCGCTTCCATTCGCCAGCGTTTCTGGTGGCCCACTCGGGAACGTGACGCGTCGATTTGTCGCCGCTTGTTCGGTCTGCGCGCAGACTAAATCTGGGAACTCTCCTCCTGCCGGCCGTCTCAGACCGCTTCCCATTCCCTCTCGACCGTGGTCTCACATCGCTTTAGATTTTATCACCGGACTGCCTTCATCAGCGGGGAAGACAGTTATTCTTACGGTTGTCGATAGATTCTCTAAGGCGGCTCATTTCATTCCTCTCGCTAAGCTCCCTTCTGCTAAGGAGACGGCTCAGATCATTATCGAGAATGTTTTCCGAATTCATGGCCTTCCGTCTGACGTCGTTTCCGACAGAGGCCCGCAGTTCACGTCTCAATTTTGGAGGGAGTTTTGCCGTTTGATTGGGGCTTCCGTCAGTCTCTCGTCCGGCTTTCATCCCCAGTCTAACGGTCAAGCCGAACGGGCCAATCAGACTGTTGGTCGCATTTACGCAGTCTTTCTTTTCGTAACCCTGCGTCTTGGTCAGAACAGCTCCCCTGGGCAGAGTACGCCCACAACTCGCTTCCCTCGTCTGCTACCGGTCTATCTCCTTTTCAGAGTAGCCTCGGGTACCAGTCTCCGCTGTTCTCATCTCAGCTCGCCGAGTCCTGCGTCCCCTCCGCTCAGGCTTTTGTCCAGCGTTGCGAGCGCACCTGGAAGGGGGTCAGGTCGGCACTTTGCCGTAATAGGGCGCAGACTGTGAGGGCCGCTAATAAGCGTAGGACCAAGAGTCCTAGATATTGTTGCGGTCAGAGAGTATGGCTCTCCACTCAGAACCTTCCCCTTAAGACAGCTTCTCGCAAGTTGGCCCCGCGGTTCATTGGTCCGTTCCGTATTTCTCAGGTCATTAATCCTGTCGCAGTGCGACTTCTTCTCCCGCGCTATCTTCGTCGCGTTCACCCGGTCTTCCATGTCTCCTGTGTTAAGCCCGTTCTTCGCGCCCCGCTCGTCCCTCCCCCCATCCTTGTCGAGGCGCACCCATCTACAGGGTTCGTAAGATTTTGGACATGCGCCCTCGGGGCCGTGGTCATCAGTACCTAGTGGATTGGGAGGGGTACGGTCCTGAGGAGAGGAGTTGGGTTCCCTCTCGGGACGTGCTGGACCGTTCGCTGATCGATGATTTCCTCCGTTGCCGCCAGGTTTCCTCCTCGAGTGCGCCAGGAGGCGCTCGGTGAGTGGGGGGGGGTACTGTCATGTCTTGTTATGTCTGTTCCTGTCCTTTCTCTTCACTCTGTCTCTCTCTGCTGGTCTTTTTAGGTTACCTTCTCTGTCTCTCATTCTTCAGCTGTTCTACATCTCCCCTAACTAGCTCATTCACTCTTTCCCACCTGTTCTCTCTTCCCCCTCTGATTAGGTCTCTATTTCTCTCTCTGTTCCTGCTACTTTCAGGGTCTGATTCTTGTTTGTGTTTTTGATGCCAGAAGCAAGCTGTCGTCTCGTTTGCTTCCACCTTGTCCTATCCTGTCGGAGTCTGCCTGGCAGGTGCATCCTGCATTATACTAACGTTCTTTTTGTTCCATTGACAACGTTGGAAGAGGATTTATGCCATTCCTGTTTTTCATTAAAGAACTCTGTTTTCTGTTAAAACCGCTTTTGGGTCTTCACTCAAGTACATAACAAAATGACACAATAAACAAGAATTAGCCTCCAAGCAAATATTTAGAATTTTGAATAATTAAGCGAAGCCCTTTTTTTTTTGACTTTGAAGTGAAAAATCTCAAATTCAGTTTTGTCTTTTCTTGGTGCTGTGCACGGGACAAAATACACATGGAAACACCAAATGTTCTTTCAATTGCAGGCGTGTCTATGTGTATGTGGGTTCCCTTACCTCTTCTTGGTGAAGTTCCCTATCACCCGGATGCAGCCGGTGCTGTCCCCTCCACAGATGCCACACTTGTCAAACTGCAGCTTGGAGCCGATGATGCCGTCACAGCCGGTACGCACACACTTGCCCTTCACACACACTGAGCTGCTGTACGGCCGACATTCTGTCCCGTCCGCCACCTGGAGATGGAGACATAAGGAGATATTATCATCTTTGCTGTGGTTGCAGTCTCTGTCGTCCTCATCGTAGAGGCTCGCCTCGTAGGAGATGGTTGCCGATTGCTGCCGAGGTGTGGCGGTCTCCCAGGCGCTTATAGCTGCCGAAGCATTACCCAGTCGGGTGCTACAGAGTCGGTGGTAGATGTTCTCGCCTTACCTACACACCTACACAAAGGAAGAGTATCCGTGAACTTCAAAGACAGAGGTGCCTGATGAAGAGCTGACCGACTGCCTGACTGTCTAACTGGTATGTTTCCCTCGCTGGCTGTATGATGAACTATTGACACCACCTGCACTCAACTCCACTTTACTGAACTGCATCATCATTTATCTGTGGAAGACCATCTCCCTGAAATACATATTTTTTTAAAGCGACTGTGAGATTCCCGTATGAATAACTGTATATAAAATAAATCTATCATCATCATCATCAGTATTCTCACAGTCATCATGGGTATATTATCATGTACAGTGCCTATCAGAAAGTATTCACACTGCTTGACTTTTTCACATCCTTTGTTCTTGTTCCAGCCTGATCTATCTACACACAATCCCCCATAAATGTCAAAGTGGAATTTTGTTTGTGGAACATTTTTTTGAAATGAATAAAAAGGAAAAGCTGAAATGTCTTGAGTCAACAAGTATTCAACCATTTTGTTATGACATGCTTAAATAAGTTCCCGGAGTAAAACATCTGCTTAAAACACATAATGAGTTTGCATGGACTCACTCTGTGTTCGACAATTAGTGGCTAACACGATTTTTGAACGACTACCCCATCTCTGTAACCCACACATACAATTGTCTGTTAAGGTCCTTCAATCGAGTCAAGAATTTCAAGCAAAAGAAAAGGCACCGATTGGTAGATGTGTAACAAAACAAAAAAAACAGATGTTGAATAGCCTTTTGAGCATGGTGAAGTTATTAATTACACTTTGGATGGTGTATCAATTACACCCAGTCACTACAAAGATACAGGCATCCTTCCCAACTCAGTTGTCCGGAGAGGAAGGATTTCACCATGCCTGTATGCCAAGCATGTACAGAATAAAAAATATTCCAAAACATGCATCCTGTTTGCAACAAGGCACTTAAGTAATACTGCAAAAAATGTGGCAAAGAAATACTTTTTGTCCTGAATACAAAGCGTTATGTTTGGGGTAAATCCAACACAACACATCACTTAGTACCACTCTTCATATTTTCAAGCATGGTTGTGGCTGCATTATGTTATGGGTATGCTTGTCATCGGCAAGGACAAGGGAGTTTTTTTGGGGGGGATAAAAAGAAACAGAATACAGCTAAGCACAGGCAAAATCCTAGCGGAAATCCTGGTTCAGTCTTCTTTCCAACAGACAGAGATGAATTCACCTTTCAGCAGAACAATAACCTAAAACACAAGGCCAAATATACACTGGAGTTGCTTTCCAAGACGACATTGAATGTTCCTGTTACAGAATTAGACAAATTGGCAAATACTGCACAATTCAGGTGTGCAAAGCTCTTAGAGACTTACCCAAAAAGACTCACAGACTCACAGTTGTAAATGCTGCCAAAGGTGTTTCTAACATGTTTTGTCTCGAGGGGGTGAAAACGTATCTTTTTGTTTTATATTTTATACATGTTCAAATTTCTCTTCCACTTTGACATTACTGACTATTTTGACCAAAAATGACAATATAATCCATTTTAATCCCACTTTGTAACACAACAAAATGTGGGAAAAGTCAAGGGGCGCGAATACGTTCTGAAGGACCTGTATATATCATTATCATGGGTATATCAATATCATCATCATCTTTATCATTATCATACTAGCAGAACGGACACTACAAGTTGTGCAAACCAAAGGTCGTGGACGAGTGGTAGTGGAAGACAGCACTCCAAAGTACTGTACCCTCACTCGCACGCTTATACTCCCCAGTACCCTTCTCTTATTCACTCACCCTCTGCGAGAACACCACATAGTAGCCTGTGCCCTTGGCCCGGCAGGTCAGCTTGCACACATCTTTAGGTAGCACCCCTGCGAACTTGGGTACCCACTCCACAAAGGTCTTCACCCCCTTAGGGTCTGTCTGGGGGCCGTTCCGTACCTCACACTGCTCCTGGCGGAAACTCTTACCTGGAGGAGGAAGGTTCCACCACATGTTAGAGTGGGAATATTAGAATTTCAGACTGTGTGTGTGTGTGTGTGTGTGCGAGAGAAAGCAAGAGAGAGACAGAGAGAGAGAGAGTCAAAATATTTACCATTCATTGATCTATTGTAAGCCTGTGTATTTGCATGAGCAAATGTATACTTGTGTGTGCTTATGTGTGTCTATAGCACTATGTGATCACACGCGTCAGCCAGTCAATCTGCAGTACTACACTCACTGGGCGAGGGGCACGGGGTGACACTGCAGGACTTGTAGATGGCCCTCTTGCCGGTGCAGTAGCGCCCATTGTTTCGGGGCGGCGGGTTGTTACACAGACGCTGGGCAAACTGCACCCCTCCACCACATGTCCTCGAACATGCCCCCCACGGACCCCATGAACTCCAACTACCATGGTTAGATGCCTTGGAGAGGAGAATGAGGAGAGCGGGAAGATGAAAGAGAAAGAGGAGATAGGAGAGCGGGAGGCGATATGAAAGAGATTGAGAGAGAGAGATAGAGATCAGAGGAGGAGGGGGATAGAGGAAGGGGAGAGATAAGAGAGTACTGTTAAAGTTGCCTAGTGAGCACGTTAAAAGTTGGATTGGCCGGCGGCCAAGCCACGTGTAAAATGTGTGTGTGTGTCTGTGTGTGTGATGCATTTGTCTGTGTGTGTGTGATGCATGTGTTTATGTGTGTGTGTGTCTGATCCATTTGTGTATCTGCATGCACGTGGTTGTCTGTGCAAGTGGAATACATTGAGAGGGGTGTGGGGCGGCATGATGATAGAAATGAAAGTAATGTTCAAAGGCAACCCAGTACATCAAGGCAAAGTCAGACTGTAGCAATGTGCTATGCTAGCCTACAACAAGTTGCCCCTAGATGCTGATCTTGGGTCATTTTAGCATTTTCCCAACTAATGGTTATGGTTAGGATTGGGGGAGAGAAAGCTGATCTGAACTGTGTTGATTTTATACGTATTGTCTCTATTCGTCTTTGTTTATTTGTTCTGTGTTTTTTTATTTTTCATTTGCATTATTATTTTGTCTTAATTGCCGGGCCAACTATCATTGTAGAGGCCATAGATGTTGATATCATTATTACATCATCTAGAACGTTGATATTTGTGATGACATCACAACGATACATCTATCCTGATTTACCTCTATGACATGACCATTTGCCATGGCAACGGATGGTGTAAACATTCCAATGTTACGCCATCCAGGCACAAATCAGATTCCATTTATTTTTGGACTGCTACCAACACTATCTGCAACTAGCTGCAAACACCTGCAAAATATTCAAGCTACTATTTAGCCTACTCTATTTCTATTTTATTGTACTCTATATTTTGTACATCATATATTTCCTCGTATTTTTTGTTTTATTTGTTGCTTTGACTTGATTTCTTACTCTTTTTCTATATATTGTTTGTACAGTATTTTGTTCTGTTTTTGGTCTTGACGATTAAGGGGATGTGGTCACGGAGGCTGGCAGTCTCTAAAGTGAGTGTCAAGTTTCTGTATTTTACTCAATGTATTTTATGTACTTTGTGTATTTGACAGTTTATAAACATCCATGCAATTATTAGACTAATGGTAACAAGTCCCTCATCATGGAAAGGTATAATGTTGTTAGTAGATCGGGGTTCAAATAGGCCTAGTATTTGAAATCTTCAAAGAAAATATAGAATACTTTGAGCGTTTGCTTAAGCCTGTCTGAGGTGCCGGATGGACAGGGTTCACACTTTTGGGAGAATTCCATTGGTTCCAATGCGCTAGGCAAGCTCAATCAAGCACAGATTTAAACTCAGGTAGAGGTGTTTGATTCATTCTACAGGTTCTCTTCATTCTCATTCTGAATTCTATCTTACTACAACTACCAACCCATAGAATTAGAATGATTCATTCTATGGGTTCTATTCATTCTAGTTCTATAACACTACAACTAACAACCTATATAACTACAATAATTAATTTTAATTCTATCACACTACACTTCGGTCTCTTGGTTTATTCTATGGGTTCTATTTATTCTTATTCTATGGGTTGTTAGTTGTAGTGGGTTCAGACCTGGGTTCAGGACCTTGTGCTCGATTGAGCTTTCCTGGCTCAATAGACCAATAGAATAGTCCCAAAATGGTGAACCCAACCCATCTGGCACTCCAAGCAGTTTGGAGCAACACTCAAAGTATTTGAAAGATTTCAAATAGTATTTGAACCCAGGTCTGAGTGGGTCATCATGACCAGCGACTGACTGTTGGGCTGAGATAGGCTGTAAAATGAACATGTCCTCTCTTACTGACTTACGGAGTGTCATTCTTACAGACTGTCCTTCAGCTCAAAGCCATGGAGGAGGGTAAGAAAAGGGCATTCAGAAGAAGGAGGAGGAGTTAAGGCGGATGGAGGAGTTTAAGAGGAGGGAGGAGGTAACGGAGAAGAGGGAGGAGCAGGTGGAGAGGAAGGAGGTGGAGGTGGAGAAGAGGGAGCTGCAGGTGAAGAGAGAGGAGCAGGTGATGGTGGAAAGGAGGGAGGTAGTGGAGGAGAAAAAAAAGGGTGAAGGAGGAGAGGAAGAAGGTGGGGGAGGAGCGGAAGGGGGTGGCGGAGGAGAGGAAGGAGGTGGAGGTGGCAAGGAGGGAAGTGGAGAAGAAGGAGGTGCGGGTGGAGAAGGTGGAGAAGACTACAGGGAGAGAAGGGACGATTCTGAGAAGAGAGAGGCGGCAGATGGTTCTGAAAAACGAGTGGCTGACGGAAGAGAGGATGGCTGTCAGGGAGGAGAGGGAGAATTTTCAGAACTGGGCAGATGAAGTGAAGGTGAAGGGGAGAGGAGGTGGAGAGGGTGAGAGCACAGCTGGCAAAAGAGAAAGAGTTGACAGAGGGAAAGGTAAGGAAGATGGAGAAGGAGAGGGAGAGGCTGAGGAAGGAGAGAGAAGAGGTGGAAAGAAAGAGTGCGGATGGAGAAAGAGAGAGAGAGGATGGAAATGAATAGACTGGGGTAGGAGTCAAGCCAAACTCCTGGACATAAAGAACAGAGAGATAGAGAAGAGAACAAATGACATCGCAGACAAGGAGTGGATGGAGGAAGGAGTTGGAGAGGACGAAGGAGGAGCAAGAGGCATTGGTGAATGAGAGACAAGAGGCTGGTGAGTAGGATGGTTGAGAATGAAAGAGAGATTTAGTCCCACAGGGGAAGTTGCTATGTAGCAATAAGGTGAGGAGTAGAACATTGTATAGCCCTAACCCAACACATAACCAATAAACTAACAATGGACTGTAACCCCTCACCTTTGATCCAAGGATTAACCTAACCCCCTTATGTCCTGTTTTTATTTTGTTGCAGCTCTCAATGGGTCGTTTTACCCCCCTCCTCTTCACCCTTAGGCCCCCTAGGGGGACCCCCCTCCAGTAGGTGTGAAACCTCCTATCCTCTCCTATGCTCTCCTCACCTATCCTCCCATCCTCTCCCCTCTCCTCCCATCCCCTCACCTCTCCTCCCATCCCCTCCCCCTCTCCCCATCTAAAATAAACATGCATGTTTTCATTGAACATTTTGTTTGCAATTACTTTGAAATAGATGGTTGGTCTAGACAGATCTACTGTATATTCTAGTAAGTAAGTTGGTCTAGATATACAATATAGACAGTGTTTGGGAGTCTACTCTGAAGATTTGGTTTACCAAGCTACCAAATAACTGTACACTGGAATAAGTTAAGATACACTAAATCTACCCTTAATAAAAAAATATAGTTTACTTAACTCAAGTTATTAAATCTGAAACTGCAAGAACAGATCACTCTGGAGTCATACTTTAACAGAGTGTGTAATATCGCCTATTAAACACAAAAACTGTGTTTCAAGTGAGAATTAGGCAGGTCTGCTGCTGAAAAAGAAAGGAAATTCTTGCCAACAACCATATAATTTTTTTTTAAAGTAGTGTATATTTCCAGTAGTTAGCTACACCACTACATGGCATAAAAGGTAATTAACTCCTGAAAACACTAACAAGCTACTTTAAAATGTGGTTCAATTACGAGTTGCATTGCATGCAGTTCACTACTCCCCAACACTGAATATAGATGCCTAGTTGGTCTAGAACTATATTCTAGTTAGAGGACTATAGAATTTCATGACCACCTACGCCTGGCCATACCCCGTTCAAAATTCTTTCATCTTGCCCAGTCACCCTCTGATTGACACATGTCCACAATCCATGTCTCAATTGCTTAAGGCTTAAAAATCCTTCTTTAACCTGTCTCCTCCTCTTCATCTACACTGATTGACGTGGATTTAACAAGTGACATCAATAAGGGATCCTAGCTTTTCACCTGGTCAGTCTCTCATTGAAAGGGCAGGTGTCCTTAATGTTCTGTACACTCAGTATATCCCCTGTGGCTCTTGTCCACGTGTTCACCTAACTCCACCCCAGCCTCCCATTCTCTCTGTCCCTCTCTCTACACTCCCTCCCATCATTCCTCCTCTCCTTGTTTTATAGTGTCTCTCATCGCTATTGTTGGCACTCTCACCGTACTCACCCTACTCCACCCCGTCACCCCCCTACTACCTCTCTCCCACCATTCCTCTCACCAAGTAGTATAATTTGAGAGACATGTCTATGTTGTCACCCTATTGGGCAGGAGGTAGCCTAGTGGTTATAGCATTGGTTGAGTAATCGAAAGGTCGCTGGTTTGAATACCTGAGCCGACAAAGTGAAATATCTGTCGATGTGCCCTTGAGCAAGCTACTTAACCCTAATGTGCTCCAGGGGTGCAGTACTACTATGGCTGAAGACATTTCCCTGCACCTATCCTATGTTTGTGACAATACATTATATTTATTTCTATTTTTTGCATATTTATTATTATTATATATATATTTTTTTCTGTTTTTTCCTCTCTCCTTCCCATCTCTAGAGAATAATACATCATAATAAAGACGTACTCTGCTCTTCCACTCTGTCTATGCTGTCAGCCTATTGCGTTGTTGCTTCCCATTCCTTCTCCTCCCCTCCCTCCCTCTCCCCTGTCCTTACCGAGTAGTGTCTCTTGCGGGTCTTGTCCACACACTTTCCCTGGAGGCAGATGCGACCCTTGCCACACGGCGTGCCCTCCACCGCGGGCAGCTTCTTGGTCAGGCACACCATCTGCCCCTGGCGTATCACTGCGCACCACAGGCGGGCGCACACGTCCATGCCCGGGCAGACCGTGTACTCGGGTCCAAACGCCAGGCGGCATTGGCGCACAGCGTCGTAGCTCTGGCCGGGCAGCTCCTCTGAGCCGAGCAGGGGCTGGCGGGGGGGGTCCAGGAGACACTCGGCTGTAGAGGGGGAGAGGGGTGGACGTGGGCCAATGCCAAAGGCTGTTTGTCTGTCTGGTTTGTCAATCCTCCGATCATTCTAATCTGCCACTCGATAGGTGTGAAGGGACATTGGATTCAATTTGGACAAAGACAACAGCACATTAACTATGCACAGTAGGTGAGCCCAACCCTCATTGTTTAACCAAGTAAGTCATTGAGGTTATTCTCCTGACTTTTACAATAAAGACTTGGTTACCTGGTTGGCCTGGAGTGCCAAAATACTTCTGGATTTCATTCTCTCCTCTTCCGCTCTCCTCTTCTCATCCCCCTCAATCCTGCCATTCTTCCCTGCTCTCCTCCCTGCTTTCCTCCCCTGCTTTCCAACCCCTCTTCATGTCTTACCGTTGCCATCGTCAAAGAAGTCTGTGATGGTAGCTGAGGTGCAGCGGCTCCAGGGTTTGGAGGCGTCGATGGAGGTCAGGATGGACGACATGAGACGCTTGTCCGCGCTGGCGCCGAAACGCTCTTCGCAGAACTTGGAGTCGTCGTGAGACAGGCCCAGCAAGTGACCTTTGGTTCACAGACAGAGAGACGGACAGGCAGGCAGACAGAAATACAAATCATTTTTGGGGGGGAGGGGGGGGGGGGGGTGTTACACAGTGAGTATTGTGTTCTTGAGAGTGTGTGTTTGTATTTATGAAGAATCCCCATTAGCTGCTGCCAAGGCAAGTACAACATACAACACATTATTACACCACTACTCTACCATTACATATCTACAATACGAAATGTGTCATACCACAATACAACAATGTCACAGCATTACAATGTACGTGTGTTAGCGTGCGCCTGCATATGCGTGCGTGTGCCTGTGTTCGTGTCTATTCAGACAGCTTCGTTCCTTAACCTGTAGTTGTATCTGTTATTTAAATCAGATCTTACTGGAATAGAGTTCCATGTAGCCATGGGTCTATGTAGTACTGTGTGTTTTCCAGAGTATGCTCTGGATTTGGGGACAATAAAGAGACCTCAGGTGACAGTGATAGCAATAGAGTTTGGATACGTTTACGTACATAAAACAAATGTGTGGGAATGTGAGTGTGTATGCATGTATTGGCAGGTAATCGAGTGTGTGTGTGTGTGTTTGTATGCAGGTGTGTGAGCGGTGCCCACCTATCTCGTGTGCCACGGTGAAGGCGGCATGGAGTCCGTCGTCCTCGATGACGGCACAGCTCCTCTCTGGTGAACAGATGGTGCCAACGTCGGCCATGCCCAGTGTGTCACACGAGTGGTGCCCACACAGGTCCTATACAGGGGGCACAAGCAAACGGGTTGGTGGAAAGGGTGAAATGGCATAAAAAATACCTGGCGGCACATGATACATATTGCTATATTTTGCCCATCGCCTGAGATTGAATGTATGTATCATGTTAAATGTTGATTTTAAGTTAGTGTCAAGTTAGGGCAGACACATATACTGTAGAACTCACACATACACATCAAAACACAGACAATGCAAGGACAAGCCGGATAGTTTAGAGATGAGAAATGAGAGAAGATCAGACATTATTTGACCCATATTCTGTTGATGCTATTGAGTTCTCCGTTTCTGCCCTTTCTTTCCTCTCTCTGTTCTCTTTCTCTCGCCGATCCTTGTGTCTCTCTCCCTCTCTCTCTCTCTTAGATACAGCACTGTGTATTGACCAGTGTTCCAGCTCCCACACAGATCTATACAGATGATGCCCAGAGGCCTTGAAGCTACTCTGCTGTGTAAAGGAATCAATCAGTCAATCAAACACTGTGTCCCTATGCCATCGACTGTCTCGTTCTCCGAAACACACACACGCATACACGGAGACACAAGCATGCACGCACACACAGACACACATAGGCATGCAAGCATGCACACACAAACACACACTCTCTCACAGTATACATACAGTGTGCACGTTATTAACTGTAATAGTGCACCTGTCATCTATGAATGAGATAAGGGCACACACATACACTCCTCTCCACTCCATCCACCACCCCAGGCTCCCCTCCCACACACCCGTAGCACACGCTCCAGCAGGTGTATCTCACTGATCATCCCTAAAGCCAACACCTCATTTGGCCGCCTTTCGGTCCAGTTCTCTGCTGCCTGTGACTGGAACGAATTGCAAAAATCGCTGAAGTTGGAGACTTTTATCTCACTCACCAACTTTAAACATCTGCTATCTGAGCAGCTAACCGATCGCAGCAGCTGTACATAGTCCATCGGTAAATAGCCCACCCAATTTACCTACCTCATCCCCATACTGTTTATATTTATTTACTTTTCTGCTCTTTTGCACACCAGTATCTCTACCTGCACATGACCATCTGATCATTTATCACTCCAGTGTTGATCTGCTAAATTGTAATTATTCGCCTACCTCCTCATGCCTTTTGCACACAATGTACATAGACTCTTTTTTTTTTTCTTTTTTTTTTCTACTGTGTTATTGACTTGTTTATTGTTTACTCCATGTGTAACTCTGTGCTGTTGTCTGTTCACACTGCTATGCTTTACCTTGGCCAGGTCTCAGTTGCAAATGAGAACTTGTTCTCAACTAGCCTACCTTGTGAAATAAAGGTGAAATAAAAAATAAAAACCCTGGGGACAGGATGAATTCTTTGTTAAGTGGTGTTGACAGGCCCGCTGTGCCGTGTGTGAGAGACTCTCTGGGCTGTGTATTTACTCGTCTCGGATGAAACACTTTAGGAACAAACCCGTCTATGTTCTGTTCTGGGCTCTCCAACACATGACCAACAGGGGGGAACGCCTCATACACTCACTCCAGACACAAACGCTGGCAGTGTCCGAAATGACACCCTATTCCCTACATAGTGCACTACTTTTGACCAGGGTCCATAGGGCCATCAGTGCCATTTCGGCCGTAGCCCTAGTGTGGTACCCTATTTACCCTATATAGTGAACTACTTAGGGCTCTGGTCAAAGGGACTGCACTATGTAGGGAATAGGGTGCCATTTTGAACACCCTTTTTCTTGAGACAGAGACTCTTCAAAGAGAAAGTCCCCTATTTACTAAAGGAGAGATGAAAACAAAGTCAAATGCAGTCCAGTCTGATTCCATTCCACTAAATGCATTGTGTTGGTCATTGTTAACATTTTGCCCCCTGATGTGTGTGTAGATGGAGAGAATAGACATGACATGTTTTCAACTCCTTGTTGTCACTATCAGATGAACGAGCCAATCGAGAGGGACAATGAAGAAAGGGCTAATCTCCCTAGCCAATCGGGAGGGACATTGTAGAAACCAACATGTTCACCATAGATGTGTTGGTTTTCCTATTTCTTACTTACTAGCTGTCCCGGTTTCTCTTTCTCGCTCACCTTCACTCTCTTTAGTCCACTTGAACTTGTTGTCCCCAACTCTCTCTGCCTCCCACTGCCCCTTACACTCTGTCCCTGTCCCTCTTATGTTCCCTCTGCGTCTCTCTCACTTTCACTCTCTGTCCGTCTCTCTTTTTTCTCCCCTCCCTCCCGCTCTCCGGTGTGTTTCCATCTTGGTATTTTCCTTTTATCCCAAGGGGCTTTCACAGATCATATGAGAGGGTGAGCGAGAGAAAGAAAGCGGGCGGGTGAGAAAGAGAGAGCAAAAGAAATAAAGTTATGGAATCAGACACCTGGGGAAAGGGACGGGAGGATGGAGGAAATGAAAAAAAGAGGAGGAAAGAAGGGAGGGAATGGGCCGTTATGGAAATATTGAGAAAAACAACCTCAGCGCCGGTGGTAAGGTATTTAGGTCAGTAGACGATCATATAAGAAGACTGAGTTTGTGTGTGTGAGAAAGAGAGCCAGGGTGTGTTTGTGTGTATGTGCGTTTGTGAGTGTCTCGGGTCAACCGGGGAACACACCCTAGCTGTGTTCGAAAAACACACTGCCACTCTGAGTAAAGGAGCGCGTCAATCACAGACACACACACTGTCAGTTTGTGGCATTAGCGCGCATGCACACACACACCAAACACCGCAATTACTGTATCGTGGAGAGAGTCCAGAGAGACTAACCACAACAACTTGTCACTCAAAAGTCAGTGTCAACAATGTAAGTGTCAACTAACTGTGAAATGAATGGCTTGCCAGTCATCGGTGAGAGTGACATTAGCCTATTAAATGGCAATCGTACTAGGCTAGAGCCCACCCCTAAAAGTTTTTTCCTGGTCAGGCCCTGACAAAACTCCTGTGACCTGTGTCACACATCTAAGAGGCTACCTTCATCCAATAACCTGGTGGTATCCTTCATATTCAACCATATCAGCCTATCAGAGAAATGGTGATCGTCGTTCCAGGGGTAGAATTTAAAAAAAGGTTTGATCCTAGAGCAGCAATTCTACACTGAGATGCTTGGTGAATATCATCCCAGACCTTAACTGCTAGCTGATCATTTCAGTTCATGGCGTTGTTTTGTCTACTAAAACGAATCAGACAGCAACAGACGCACCCCCTTCCAAAACGTCCATACTCTTATCATTCCAACTCCAGTGCACATGCGCACATTCTATCGTGTGCCATGGAGAACTAAGCATGTACACACGCGTTGTATTTGATGTGAGCAGAGTATGTCCTATGTGCTCTCCCGTCGCTTCTTCTCCTCGCTCATGTTTGATGTGTGCATGTGTGAGTGTGTGTTCACAGTATGTGTGCGTGCATGTGTCTGCTTACAGTGTTTCCGCTTACAGTGTGTGTGTGTGTGTGTGTGCACTGTGTGCATGTGTTTAAGGTGTGTGTTTCCTGTTCCTCTCCTCCCATAGGTAGGACTATATCTCCTCTATTTGTTATAAGACTGTAGTATTTCACAGGTCCAGTATTTCACGCCTATATAAACTCTGCCGTTCAACTTTCGACCCATCACTCGGTCCACGTGACTGGTAAGGAACATCTTGTTTACATGCCATAGCTGCCTCGTAAGAGTGTGTGATAGGCTACTCTGCCTCACAGATTATGAATTCACTTTTCAGACCCAGCAACTGCATAAGGTGATTGTGTGTTTTGTGTATAAAGTGAAAATGACCGAGGTGTTGTTGGTTTGAGCAAAGCCACTGGGCTGCGCACCACTGGACGGTCTGTTTGTCTGGTGAAACTGACAGGGACATCTGCAGGGCACTGTACTTTAACATAGAGACAACAATAATTGAACTTCTCATTATGAATAAGAGGGCGGATCTGATCCGAGATCAGTAGTCCTACTTTGGGACGTGTGGTGAATACGTGCCCTTAACCTTCAAACAGATGCGTAACCTTCAACAAAAACGGCGATGTAGCCCTACGTTTTCTATGCTTTCTCTGCCCCCTGCAGTCACACTCTCTCGTTCTCAGAGTCCTCGCTCTGTCTCCCTCTCTCTGCCGGTCTCTTTCTCAGAGTAAACACACAATCTTGCACCCTCTCTCTCTCTTTCTCTGTGTCCTCTCTCTATCACTCTACCCCCCCCCCCACGCTATCTTTCTTTCTCTACCTCTCTATCTGGCAACAAGGAAACCGTAAAACACGTATGTCCTAGTGCACGAGGGAACTATCAAAGTAAGAGGCTACAATAAACATGATCATCCCGAAGGATGTAATATTTATGGTGAATATGTCCATGCTGCATATTCATGTCATTAATGATGTTTTCTTGGCTATTTCAAGTTGATTATTTCTGGGCTCTGTCTGTCTCTCATTATGTCAGGGCTCCTTAACTGGAGGCCCATGGGACAATTTTTATTTGGCCTCCCAAGTTATCTGAGCAAAAAAACTCTTAGTGTTTAAAAAAAAATATATATTACTTTTGTTATTGTTGGACATAGACTGTAAAAACACCAGCAAATCAACTCCAAGTGATTTCAATTTTGGAAATCTGTTTCGAAGTATTCTCACACATAATAGAGAAACCGTGATCTTGTACAAATGTGAGCAAGGTTGGGAATGATTATGTTTGAGTCAAATATTATTATATATGTTTGGGCTTCTTGCGGCTAATTTGCAGTCTACAAATGATTTGTAATTATGTCCCGGCCCCCTGAACATCTGCTCCAGAAGAAAATAAAACCGCGGCTGAATCTGGACCATGATCCCTGCTCTATGTTCTGTCAGTAGAGAGCTCTTCGCCTCACAGTGAGGCTTTGTTTAATGTCCCGGTCCCCTGGCGAGAGCAGTCATGCGTCCGGACACACTGTGACGTAACACCTAATAATCACACACAGGCACGCACATACACACGCGCATGCACACACACACACACACACAACTGCACACACATACAAATGACAAATGCATACACACACCCGAGTCCCCTCAATGTGTCTCTTGTTCTGTCGCGGTACTGCATGCACAGAGCCCGGTGACACTGGCACATGGGTCAGCTCACTCAGGACACAGGGGTGTTTGGACCGGAGTATTTGGACCCATGCATGAATAACCGCATGTTCCAATAAACCCACCCCCCCCCTCTACATCGCCAAAGAATGGATGGGTCTCGTCTCTGACTGTGAGAATGCAGTCTGCTGATGGATTTGACTTCCATTGAATGAGCGCCACTCACCCAAGCTACGACATTAACTTCCTTGATGACAAGCTACAGCAATAAGAGACAAATGAATGGAAGGGTTAAAGATACAGTGATCTGACACGACAGCCAATCATGAAATCAGAGTTCAAATCCTATCGGCTGAGGGGGTTCACTGACCTTTAACCTTTTGATAAGTCATGACCCACTCCAAACACCTTGCAGGTGTTATCATGTTGTTATGTTCTAGAGTTGTTACTGTTGTTATGACCTGTCACTTGCCCCTGGGTAGTGCCAGCGCCAAGTATCTCCGTGCCCGGTGTGCCAGCCACTGTGCCAGCCATGCCACCCTACCCCCTGCAGGTGACAGAGGGAAAGCACTGCCAAGTGGGTGGGAAGTCCATACCCATGCAGGTGGTGGTGGTAATAGTTGGCACACCGTTGCTCTGCCAACCTACCAAGCCCAGGTATGCTCACGTGGCACTGCCAACAGGATCCACCCGGGCGCCGGGGGCCAAAAAAAGTTACCTCGGTATTCCCTGGTAGTGGGAGCCATCTCCAGCACAAAAAACCTTGCATGACTTAGTTACGCGTACCACAATCCTGAGGCAAGAAAGATACCTGGCACCTCAACCACAGCCGACGAACCAAGAAACCACAGCAGAGAGGTGAAAAATGCAGAGAGTTTAGTGGGTTTGAGATGTGTGTGTGTGTGTGCGTGTGTTAAACGCAGGCAGATCGCTCAAGATTGACTTAGAAATTGGAGGTCTGTCCATGTCCTGAGGACATCCGTAAATACCTTCACAACTGGCCACTAGGGGTAACAGTGAGCACTATTACCATCATAATACCATGATTTGGATCCGTAGGTCATATATTCAATCCCTGTGGTAGACACTTGTTTTTATTTTATTTTATTTACTTTTAACCCTTAACCATTCAGAATAAAGGCCTAAACTTTATGTTTTAACCCTATCCAAAACCTTAACTTCAAATTTTATGTTTGCAGAAATGGAAAGATGCTGAGCGGGAGGAGTGAACCCAGTGTGCCAAAAACTATTTGAAATTTGGAGCAACTTCGAAATGTGATGTTTGGAGAAATGAGAATATAGGTCAAAATCTGAAGTCAAATTGGCAAAACCATGAGATCTTGTGTAAATGAGTGTGGTCTTGGTCAATGTAGGCTATTGGTATTCAGAGGGGTAACATAAAATGTTTAGAAGACAGCGCTGGAGAAGATGTCTGACATTTTACATTCTCCTAACCGATTGTTTTTTTTTATGTTGTTGTTGTTTGTGTTGTTCGTAACTTATTTTGTACATAATGTTGCTGCTACCGTCTCTTATGATCAAAAATAACATCTGGACATGAGAACAGCAATTACTCACCACGAACTGGCAGAAGCTTTTTTTTTTTTCTTTAACGAGTCCGACGAGCCTGACGTGAACGACATATTGCTTTCCCGGGAATTGTCCTATTGCTCAGTTGTGCACCGGGGCCTCCCACTCCTCTTTCTATTCTGGTTAGAGACAGTTTGCGCTGTTCTGTGAAGGGAGTAGTACACAGCGTTGTACGAGATCTTCAATTTCTTGGCAATTTCTTGCATGGAATAGCCTTCATTTCTCAAAACAAGAATAGCAGACGAGTTTCAGAAGAAAGTTATTTGTTTCTGACCATTTTGAGCCCGTGATCGAACCTACAAATACTGATGGTCCAGATACTCAACTAGTCTAAAGAAGGCCAGATTTATTGCTTCTTTAATCAGGAAAGAGTTTTCAGCTGTACTAACATAATTGCAAAAGGGTTTTCAAATGATCAACTAGCGTTTTAATATGATAAACTTGGATTAGCTAACACAACGTGCCATTGGAACACAGGAGTGATGGTTGCTGATAATGCACCTCTGTACGCCTACGTAGATATTCCATAAAATAAATCTGCCATTTCCAGCTACAATCATCATTTACAACATTAACAATGTCTACATTGTATTTCTGAGCAATTTGACGTTATTTTAATGGACAAAAAAATGCTTTTCTTTGAAAAACAAGGACATTTCTAAGTGACCCCAAACTTTTGAATGGTAGTGCATGTGTTTGTTTTTTTCCCAGTCCCAGCTTAGAGAAAAACATGTAGGAGGGGGAAAAAAGAAAAAGAAAACGGGAAGGGAAAAATTAAGGGGAGAAAAATTAAGGCTGAAGGCTGGCTGCGGTTTCTGGTTGAGAGTAACATTCTGAACTCTAACCAGCAGCTGATTTCAACTACATCCCTTCAACCGTGGAAGAATGTGCGTGCGCAGCGGGTGCGATAGATCACACAGGCTCGAGACATTGGTTGTCAGGGGACTGGGAGAGTCAGACGGAGGAGGCTGCCCATAAAAACACCAGCGGAGGAAACGCTATTTTTTTAGGGTTGTTATAAGACACGCGCAGGAGCCCACACAGAGGAGGGAGGCTGTGCAACAGACAGCGAGAAATAGAGAGAGAGTGACGTAAAATCACTCAAATTGGAAACACTAAACCGAGGCAGATTTCCGCTTGATAACAAAAATGTAAATAACATATTTAGGGCCAAATGACTCCCCCGAATAACAGGTACGAGTACAGAAACGGTCTGTCACGCAAGCAGTACCATAACAACAACAAACACTGACGTCATGCTTGGGGTAACACCTCAGTGTAAAATGCGCTCTAGTCCAGTGAGTGGGAAGGGATTGACCTGGCGCGCAGTGGTATGTGTTCTCCCCGCCAGGTGATGGTGGTGGTGGTGGTGGGGGGTGGGTGGGGGGGGGGGTGAGAGTCGGACTCTGGTTTTGTTTGTTTACCTGCCTGGTGAAGAGGATGGCGGCGTCGTGGTGGTGCTGGTTGTCGTCGTCCAGTGGGTTCTGCTGGTTCTGCCACTTGCAGAAGCTCTTGAGCGTGGCGGCTGCGTTCTTGGACACATCCAGCCCCTTCTCCTTCTCCGTGACCATGGTCACCTTCACAACGGACAAACGGATGGGGTTCTCGATGCTGGCATGGCCGTACAACTTGGAAGCGATGGAGGCCAGCGTGAGCAGGTAGTGGTGCAGGTCCTTGCCGTACTTCTTGGACATGGACTCATCTGCGACCAGCAGGAGCTCCACGTGCCTGGCGCGCGAAACCGATCTCTTGCGCCGACTTCCCAGTGAGGGCGGAGAGGCAGGTTTGGACAACTGCGTCCACCATCTTCTGCCGTGCGCTCTGCTGCGCTCCTCGCCCCTGTCCAGGGTGACACCATGCCGGTCGCGTTTCCCGTTCCCTCGACCCTTACGCCGGTGTTTCCTCGATGCATCCATGCGCCCGCGCCCTTCCTTGGTCCCACAGCTCTTGCTCACAGGCATGGCTTCGAAGCTGAAGCGCTCCCGTGTGAAGTAGTGGAGCGCGTTCTTCGCATCCTTGTCATCCAGCGAACGCACGTCGTTATCGTGTCCCTTGGTTCGGATGAGAAGTGTGATTGTGTATCGTGCGTGTTTCAAAGCGAAAAATCCCTCTAGACCCCCACCACAGATGCTGAAAACCGCCAGGGATTCGGGGTTGGAGTCCACGGTTCCCCGGTAAACACACTCCCGGTGCAGAGGCGCGGCGCCTTCTCCCGCCCCCATCAGGGCCATCACATATTTCGGACTGAAGTGATGTGACAAAATTGACTCATCCCTCTCCATATCTAACTGAAACTTTCTCCCATCCATGTAGAGTAGGTAACCAACCTTCCCACCACCATGGTAAATCCGATCGACGGTCCGCACAACACCCTCTTGTGCAGGTGGAGCGAAAGCCCTGAAAGTGGTGAGACCGGCGGCGAGCACCGCATCGCAGCCAGTATGCAACTCCATGATGCACAGCAAAATAATGCGAAACACCATCATGACTCCAGCAAAAGCGCAAAAGACACGGGTCATCTTTACCCCAAAACAAGTAGTGCACGGCGAAACATTTATATTCCAACTAAAACAGTAATGGAAACGAAGAACAAACAATTTTCAGAACAGGTCCCGTTTGAATGCGCATGATCTCGATATCCAGAATTACAATGAAAAGTAAAAAAAAACGCAGGAAAATGAAGGCATCGGAGGGAATGGAAGAAAATAGCGAAGATTGAAGAAAAGCGCAGCGGAGAACACGGCTTGAGGACCGAGCTGAACTTGGAGAACAAAACACAAAAGTTTCCTCTTAATAGAGGAGAGAGAAAAAGTCCTGCCCCTTTGCACTCACTCGCCACTCCACCCCCCTCGTCTCTCTCCCTGCTGTGTTCTCGTGTCTGCCGAAATCAAAGCAAAGTCAAGTGCTGGAGGCTTCCGAGTCTGCCGCCCCACCCAACTCCCCTTTTTGGTCCTGTCCCCGGCGCCGAGACGCAAACAGGAGAGTACAGGAGAACTAGAACAATGCATTTGTCAATAGTCTCCCATATCTTCAGTATTCCCACTAGTTGGGACAGAAAGAGCGTGGCAGTCTGTCTGTGTGCGTTTTTAAGCGCGCGAGCGTGTGTGTACTCTAAATATGAGCGCGCGCAAGGGTTCAATTCAAAGGGGTCATCCCTCAAAATCTTCTTCCTTTGTGAGATAAAAAAAAGACACTCGTGTTTTGGAAGGAGATATAACAAAACGTGCCGTCATTTACAGTCACATGGAGTGCTATGTCATTTGCAGTCACTCTATGGACTGCTATGGAAAACCAGCGCTGTGCTACAACGCTCCAGCTACCCCAGTCGCCCGCGGGTTTAGCCTACTCTGTACAGAATAACGGCTATTGTGTGCTGGGAGCAGGGGCATTCACTCTGGTGATGTGTGGCTCTGTTGGAGCTCATTTCACTCAAGCGTGACATCATCACTACTAGCAGTCACACAACGTCAACAATAACAACAACACCAGCCACCACCACAACTCATAAGCTTCTGCTCTTGTTATAGTTAAATAAAAGGTTACATTTATTTTTTATTTTTACAGTAGGCCAAATAGAAAACAGCACTCTTTAGCTCAGCATTCAAATGGGTGTATTTAACACTTGTCTGTTATTTTTAAACTTCCTAAGTGTGGCTCTTTTAATAATTGAAGGGGCAACTGTAACAGTGGGCTGGAGAGTGTCTGAAGTCTTAATTGTACAACTGTAGAGATGGATAATTTATGGCACTTTCAGAATAGAAGTTCTTACAGTTCAACTGTCGCAAAAAGCGTGTGTGTGGTGTGTCCTGTATTCACAGTGCTGAGAACACGTCTTTCTCTTTGTGTGCGGGAGAAATTCCTTCAGCATCCTGACGTTGAATAGTCGTTGTCGTGTCTTCTTCACCACGGTGTCCATGTGGCTTGACCATTTCCACTTCTCCTAGATGTGTACACTGAGGAACTTGATGATTTTGACCGCCTCCACGGCAGCCCCGTTGATGGGGGGGGGGCGTGGCCAGCCTGGTTCCTTCCTGAAGTCCACAATCAGTTCCTTTGTTTTACTGGATGTTGAGGGAGAGGTGGTTTACCTGGCACCACGCCATCAAAATGCCTACCTGTTGAACGTCTCGTCGTTTTTTTTGTTAATCAGGCCTACTACTCTCGTGTCGTCCGCGAACTTGATAATGGAGTGGGAACTGTGTGAGGCCACGCAGTCGTGGGTATACAGGGAGTACAGGAGGGGACTGAAGATGCACTCTTGTGGGGCACCCTTGTTGAGAATCAGAGTCAAAATCAAATCAAATTGTATTGGTCACATACACGTGTTTAGCAGATGTTATTGCAGGTGTAGCGAAATGCTTGTGCTTCTAGTTCCGACAGTGCAGCAATATCTAACATGTAATTTCTAGCAATTTCACAACATATACCCTATACACACAAATCTAAGTAAAGGAATGGAATTAAGAATATCTAAATATATAGACGAACAATGTCAGAGGGGCATAGACTAAAATACAGTAGAATAGTATAGAATACAGTATATACATATGAGATGAGTAATGCAAGATATGTAAACATTATTGAAGTGAAATTATTAAAGTGACTAGTGTTCCATTTATTAAAATGGCCAATGATTTCAAGTCTGTGTATATAGACAGCTGTCTCTCTGTGCTAGTGGTGGCTGTTTAACAGTCTGATGGCCTTGAGAAGCTGTTTTTCAGTCTCTCGGTCCCAGCTTTGACTCATCTGTACTGACCTCACCTTCTGTATGATAACGGTGAGAACAGGCAGTGGCTCGGGTGGTTGTGGTCCTTGATGATCTTTATGGCCTTCCTGTGACATCTGGTGCTGTAGGTGTCCTGGAGGGCAGGTAGTTTGCCCCCGGTGATGCGTTATGCAGACTGCACCACCCTCTGGAGAGCCCTGCGGTTGTGGGCGGTGCAGTTGCCGTACCAGGCGGTGATACAGCCCGACAGGATGCTCTCAATTGTGCATCTGTAAAAGTTTGTGAGGGTTTTATGTAATAAGCCAAATTTCTTCAGCCTCCTGAGGTTGAAGACGAGCTGTTGTGCCTTCTTCGCCACACTGTCTGTGTGGGTGGAACATTTCAGTTTGTCAGTAATGTGTACGCTGAGGAACTTAAAACTTTCCACCTTCTCCACTGCTGTCCCGATGATGTGGATCGGAGGGTGCTCCCTCTGCTGTTTCCTGAAGTCCACGATCATCGCCTTTGTTTTGTTGACGTTGAGTCAGAGGTTATTTTCCTGGTACCACACCCCCTGAGCCCTCGCGTCCTCTCTGTAGGCTGTCTCGTCGATGTTGGTAATCAAGCCTACTGCTGTTGTGTCATCTGCAAACTTGATGATTGAGTTGGAGGCGTGCTTGACCACACAGTCATGGGTGAACAGGGAGAACAGGAGGGGGCTGAGCACACACCCTTGTGGGCCAAAGTGTTGAGGATCAGCGAAGTGGAGGTGTTGTTTCCTACCTTCACCATCTGGGGTCGACACGTCAGGAAGTCCAGGACCCAGTTGCACAGGGCGGGGTTCAGACCCAGGGCCTCGAGCTTAATGATGAGCTTGGAGGGTACTACGGTGTTGAATGCTGAGCTATAGTCAATAAACTGCATTCTTACATAGGTATTCCTCTTGTTCAGATGGGATAGGGCAGTGTGATGGCGATTGTATTGTCTGTGGACCTATTGGTGCGGTAAGCGAATTGAAGTGGGTCTAGGCCTGACAGGTAAGGAAAGGTTGAAGAGATTATGTTGCTTACCTTCACCATCTGGGAGCGGCCCTTCATGAAGTCTAGGACCCAGTTGCATAGGGAGGAGTTCAGTCCCAGGTCTGTGAGGAGGGACTGTTTTGGGACTGTCAGTGTGTGTGTCTTGGCAATTGATTGTGTCTTCAGGGAAGTGTGTGTGTGCCAGCGGTGTCATGCCTGTGTGTTTGGAGAGAGCTGAGGCGTACATAGCAGTCTAGGGCCAAACTCTCAGAGGGGAAGTGTGACTCTTCATGCGTCTCCAGCACTGTGTTTATTTGCTAGTTTACTGGTGGCTGAGTCAGAGAACAGTGTTTTCCCATAGGAGCCATCAAAATACACAGAGAGGGAGGGAGATATGGAAACTTCCTTCTGTTTTGCTGTAAACACCCACGCAAGCACGCACCCATACACACATGCACCCATACACACACACGCACACAGAGTGTTGTACAACTAACCTTGTGGGGACACACAATTCAGTCCCATTCAAAATCCTATTTTCCCCTAACTCCTAACCTTAAACTTAACCCTAACCTTAACCCTAATCATAACCCGAGCTCCTAACCCTAGTTCCTAACACTAAACCTAATTCTAACGTTAACCCTAAACCCCCTAGAAATAGCATTTGACCTTGTGGGCATTGGTGGAAAAAGTACTGGTTCAATAGGGTCTGGTTCGGCAGATGATTGGATGGCTTTTAAACGTCTTTGAAATATGGGTGTGGCTATGATCTGAAAATTGAAATCTACTTCGGCTAATTTAAATAATCCTTCCAAATTTTGTCAAGTAGTGAAAGTTTTGTAGTGCAAAAAAAGATACACAGCTTCTCAAACAATTGTTGGTTGACACACAGATTGTAACTGAGAGAACCTCCATTCTGAAAGCCTTAAATCAGCATTTTAGATGCAGGAAGATTATTTGAAAAAGGTCAAAGGTATAAATGAACCTCCTTAGGAATTTACCTGACACCCCTGTGCACTCCTTCGCTAGGTTCTCCTTTTCAACCTTCTCTGTTTCAGAAGTGCATAAAGCCCTGAAAGAAATGTATAGAAAACAAATATCATGGCCCTGATGAACTAGATCCCCGCTTTCTACACCTAGTTGCAGACATCATTGCTACCCCATGCATTTTTAACCTTATGCTTGACGTTAAGGAAATCCCCCAATTTATTGAAATCTGCTTTTGTACTGCCTCTCCTGAAAAGTGGAGATCCTTTGCTACTTGACAACTATTGTCCCATATCAAAATTGTCTGTACTATCAAAAGGTACTGGAGTCCTTAGTTAGTTCGCAGCTGAAGGCCTACCTCCACGAAAACAACATCTTAAATGGAATGCAATCAGGCTTTAGGTCTGGCCACAGCACTGTTTCAGAAACATTGAATGTTTTAAATGTGTCTGTCTTTATGGATTTGTCGAAGGCATTTGACACCGTGGACCATGCTGTGTTGCTGCAAAGGTTAAAATGTGGTGGAATTACTTGTTATGCTCTAGATTGGTTTATAAATGACCTATTAAATCGAACACAATGTGTAATGGCGGATGGTAGAAAATCTGAGTCCATAGAATTTGTCAGGATTTGGCCAGGGTTGTTCCGGGTTTTGGTCACTAGATGCCCCCATTGTGCTTTTTGACCTTATGTTTTTTCCCTTGTTCCCCATTATTATTTGCACCTGTGCCTCGTTTCTCCTGATTGTATTTAAACCCTTAGTTTCCCTCAGTTCTGTGCTCTGTGTTTGTATGTTAGCACCCAGCCCTAGTGTTCTGTGTATTCTTGTCAATTCCGGTGGATGCTCTTGTGGAATTCTGTTTTTGTTTTTTGAGTATCTTTTGAGTTTTTTTGTGCTATTCCTACCACCTTTTGGATTTGCCATTTTTGTATTGAAGGACTTCTCCTTTTTACTTTATTAAATACACCGTCTTAAGTACTGCTGTGTCTGCCTCATCTTCTGGGTTCTGCTGACTATTCGTGGCTCAGTTGGTTAACCTCTTGAAACTCCCCATCCCGGATCCGGGATTGTGACTAAGCCTCAGGCTCATTAGCATAACGCAACGTTAACGATTTCTGAAAATCGCAAATAAAATTAAAATAATGCGTTTGCTCTCAAGCTTAGCCTTTTCTTAACAACACTGTCATCTCAGATTTTCAAAATATGCTTTTGAACCATAGAAATTGACTAATTTGTGTAAGAGTATGCAAAGCTAGCATAGCATTTTGTGTAGCATGTAGCACGCAACATTTTCACAAAAGCCAGATAACCAAATAAATAAAATCATTTACCTTTGAAGAGCTTCTGATGTTTTCAATGAGGAGACTCCCAGTCACATACCAAATGCGCAGTGTTTCCTGAAAGCGTCTGTGTGTAGGAGAAATCGTTCCGTTTTCTACATTGCGCCTGGCTACCGAAACGAACCGAAAATGCAGTCACCTACAACGTGAAACTTTTTCCGGATTAACTACATAATATCGACCGAAACATGGCAAACGTTGTTTGGAATCAATCCTCAAGGTGTTTTTTCACATATCTCTTCATTGACATGCAGTTCGTGGAAGCTTGCTTCTCTCTCTGTGCCCCATGGAAAAATACTGGCAGGTGACTTTTGCGCACCAATTTCGGCGCAGGACACCGGGCGGACACGTGGTAAATGTGGTCTCTTATGGTCAATCTTCCAACGATCTGCCTACAAATACGTCACAATGCTGCAGACACCTTGGGGAAACGACAGAAAGGGCAGACTCATTCCTCTTGCGTTCACAGCCATATAAGGAGATCATGAAAGACAGAGCCTCAAAAATCCTTGTCATTTCCTGGATGCCAAGTCATCTTGGTTTTGCCTGAAGCTCACGTTAAAGGGCACGCACAGAGAAGATATTTGTATTTCTGGACACGTCAGAGTGTTTTCTTTCGAACAGTAGCAATTATATGCATAGTCGAGCATCTTTTTGTGACAAAATATCTTGTTTAAAACGGGAACGTTTTTCTTCCAAAAATGAAATAGCGCCACCATAAGTGTAAGAGGTTAAGTGACTGTTTCTCACTCCGGAGACCCAGGTTCGTAACCGGGTCCTGACAGAATTGTGCTCAGGTTTTCCGCAAGGTTCTATTTTGGGCCCACTGCTGTTTATTTTGTCTATCAACAACATTGGGGATCATATTGAAACAGTGGATGTTCATTTTTATGCAGATGATACTGTTCTTTATTCAAGTGGTAGTAGTTTATCTTTAGCTTTTGAAAATCCCCAAAGAGCATTTAACATCATACAACAGAATCTGTATGATTTGAAGCTGGTTCTGAATTTGGGTAAAATAAAATGCATAGTATTTTCAAATGCCAGGTATGTTACTAATGTCATTGCTACATTGGCTGGACATGTTGTAGAGCAAGTCAAAGTGTACAAATATTTGGGTGTGTGGGTTGATGACAAGCTGAGCTTTACTGTTCATGTGGAGAACTTGATAAGGAAGCTCAAGCTGAGAATAGGTTTTTATTACCGGCAAAAGGCTTGTTTTTCTCCGGAGGCCAGGAAGAAGCTGGTACGATGTACATTACTGGCAGTTTTATATTTTAGTGATGTTATATACAGTTTAAGTCTGACTTTTAGTTTAAGTCTCACAATTCCTGACATTTAATCCTAGTAAAAATTCCCTGTCTTAGGTCAGTTAGGATCACCACTTTATTTTAAGAATGTGAAATGTCAGAATATTAGTAGAGCAAATTATTTATTTAAGGTTTTATTTCCTTCATCACATTCCCAGTGGGTCAGAAGTTTACATACACTCAATTAGTATTTGGTAGAAATGCCTTTAAATTGTTTAACTTGGGTCAAAAGTTTTGGTTAGCCTTCTACAAGCTTCCCACAATAAGTTGGGGGAATTTTGGCCCATTCCTCCTGACAGAGCTGGTGTAACTGAGTCAGGTTTGTAGGCCTCCTTGCTCGCACATGCTTTTTCAGTTCTGCCCACAAATTGTCTATATGATTGAGGTCAGGGCTTTGTGATGGCCACTCCAATACCTTGACCTTGTTGTCCTTAAGCCATTTTGCTACAACCTTTGAAGTATGCTTGGGGTTATTGTCCATTTGGAAGACCCATTTGCAACCAATCTTGAACTTTCTGACAGATGTCTTGAGATGTTGCTTCAATATATCCACACAATTTTACTTCCTCATGATGCCATCTATTTTGTGAAGTGCACCAGTCCATCCTGCAGCAAAGCACCACCACAACATGATGCTGCCACCCCTGTGCTTCACGGTTGTGATGGTGTTCTTCAGCTTGAAAGCCTCCCCCTTTTTCCTCCAAACATAATGATGGTCATTATGGCCAAACAGTTCTATTTTTGTTTAATCAGACCAGAGGACATTTCTCCAAAAAGTGCGATCTTTGTTCCCATGTGCTGTTGCAAACCGTAGTCTGGCTTTTTTTTAAATGGTGGTTTTGGAGCAGTGGCTTCTTCCTTGCTGAGCAGCCTTTCTGTTACGACTTCCTCTGAAGTCGGCTCCTCTCCTTGTTCGGGTGGCGCTCGGCGGTTGGTGTCGCCGGTCTTCTAGCCATCATCGATCCACTTTTAATTTTCCATGTGTTTTGTCTTGTTTTTCCTCACACCTGGTTTCAATTCCCTCAATCATTTGTTGTGTATTTAACCCTCTGTTCCCCCAATGTCTTTGTGTGGGATTTTTTATTGTAAGTGGCACGTGTTGATTGGTGCGCGATGGGTTTTGGTACCCAAATGTCTTGTTATTTTTATGCCGTGGGTTTTGCTATTTAACCGCTCCGGCTATTACCAGGTTCTGCTCTCCTGCCTCTGACTTCCTGCCACCGATTACGCACCCTTTACACTTTCAGGTTATGTCGATATAGGACTCGTTTGACTGTGGATATAGATACTTTTGTACCGGTTTCCTCCAGCATCTTCACAGGGTCTTTTGCTGCTGTTCTGGGATTGATTTGCACTTTTCGCACCAAAGTACGTTCATCTCTAGGAGACAGAATGCGTCTCCTTCCTGAGCGGTATGACGGCTGTGTGGTCCCATGGTGTTTATACTTACGTACTTTTTTTTGTATAGATGAACATGGTGGTACCTTCAGGCGTTTGGAAATTGCTCCCAAGGATGAACCAGACTTGTGGAGGTCTACAATTGTTTTTCTGAGGTCTTGGCTAATTTCTTTTGATTTTCCCATGTCAAGCAAAGAGGCACTGAGTTTGAAGGTAGGTCTTGAAATACATCCACCTCCAATGGATTCAGGCTAATTGACATCATTTGTCAAAAGCTTCTAAAGCCATGACATAATTTCCTGGAATTTTCCAAGCTGTTTAAAGGCACAGTCAACTTAGTGTATGTAACCTTCTGACCCACTGGAATTGCGATACAGTGAATTATAAGTGAAATAATCTGTCTGTAAACAATTGTTGTAAAACATGCACAAAGTAGATGTAATAACGGACTTGCCAAAACTATAGTTTGTTAACAAGAAATGTGTGGAGTGGTTGAAAAACAAGTTTTAATGACTCCAACCTAAGTGTATGTTAACTTCCGACTTCAACTGTATATGCAAGCCTCAACCACTACCCTGAGAGCACTTCATTCAGTATATCACAAGGCCCTCAGGTTCGTTACCAATCAAACATGTTCAACACATCACTGTGATCTTTACAGCACCGTTGGCTGGTTGTCATTGACCTTGGGTAGGCATAAAACATCGGTATACACTGATTTATAAGGCCATATTGGGTAAAATGTCACTCCTTTTTTAATCAGGTCGGTAAATAAATATAAATTATGGTCCCATTCTGATTTGTATTTAACAGTCCCAAGAATTAGAACAGATCATGGTAGAAATAGTTTTAGTTACTCAGCTCCATGGTCCTGGATTTCTCTCCTGAACATTTACAAATTTGATGATCTAGTGGAGTTTAAACATTTGATCAAAGTAAATATCATAGAAGAGTGTAATTGTCTTTAGGACAGCTGTTTTTTAGTCGTGACAGTGTTTTTTTGTTTTTGTAATATGGAATTGTGTGCTGTATGTGTGTCTATAGTTTTGTTTTAATGTTGTGTTAGTGTATATAAGTTTGTTTTCCTGAAACTTTGTTCCCCCTGATGCTATTGGACCAGGTCTCTCTTGAAAAAGAGATGTTATCCCAATAATTATTTTATTTTTTGTCATACTTGAGTAAAAGTAAAGATACTTTAATAATAATGACTAAAGTAAATAAAAATGACTAAAGTAAAATGAGTCACCCAGTAAAATACTACTTGAGTAAAAGTCTAAAAGTATTTGGTTTTCAATATACTTAAGTATCAAAAGTAAGTTAAATTGCTAAAATGTACTTAAGTATCAAAAGTAAAAGTATAAACCATTTAAAATTCGTTATATTAAACAACCAGACGGCATCATTTTATTTTTGCCAGGGGCACACTCCAACACTCAGACATAATTTACAAAACGTGGCATTTGTGTTTAGTGAGTCCGGCAGATCAGAGGCAGTAGGAATGACCAGGGATGTTCTCTTGATAAGTGTCTGAATTGGACCATTTTCCTGTCAAAATGTAACGACTACTTTTGGGTGTCAGGGAAAATGTATGGAGTAAAAAGTTCATTATTTTCTTTAGGAATGTAAAAGTATAATTTGGCAAAAATAGAAATAGTAAAGTACAGATACCCCCAAAACTACTTAAGTAATACTTTAAAGTATTTTTACTTAAGTACTTTACACCACTGCTTGTGGAGACCAACAAAATGTCCCGTTGGTCAAATTGTTTTTTGTTTACTATTCTTGTGTGGACTTCTGGTCCCCACAAGTATAGTTAAACACGTCCACACACATGCACGCACACAACCACCCTCCTTCCCACCCACCAGTCCCCATTTGTCCCCTTGAGAAATGCCTAGCTAAAACATTAGGTTATCGATAAATGTGCATTTGTTTGTGTGGGTGAACCCTACTCTCCTCTACCGAGCGCCCTTCCTCCCCCTCTAAAACCCTGAGATGTCCCTTGTCTTACTAATCCAGTAATATTGTGGCCTAGTATGAGAGAGGGAAAGCGAGAGCGAGAGCGAGAGAAAGAGGGTGTGTGTGGGTGGACGACTTAGCATGGCCAAAACATTAAACAGAACACCATGTGCTGACTGCCACCCTAAGACTCTCCACATCTCACAGCTCCACATGCATGACCTACACAACCAATGCCCCGCACATTACAGCAGGTTAGCGTTTCTTCCTCATGAATCTTGTTCTGGAGGCAGCTCTGCAGAGTGGCACAGTCACAAAGTCATCAAATCTGATTTTAAACCTAACCTTAACCACACTGCTAACCCTAATGCATAACCCTAACCTTAAATAAAAAGAAAATGTTTGTTTTCATGAATTTTTACACATTTGGACTTTGCACCTGGCCCATCTAGCGGAAATCGTTCCGTTCTGTCTCAAGGACAAGACCAATAAACGTCTACCTGCCACATTACAGGGGAAACTAAAGGGTCCATTGTTTCATGATGCCCCTCTCGATGATAAACAAAAAGAAATGCATGGTAATAGGTCACTTTTTTAAATATATGAATTTCAATTCTATGAACAATGCATTTCCTGAGTTAATTGTAACTTTCTCCTCCCCTGATAGCGGAGGTTTGTGTCAGACCCAATGATGTGTATAAACCCTGGATTGTGGCAGGTACTCTAGCGGTTAAGAGCGTTGGACAAGTAACATCGAAAGGCTGTTGGCTTGAATCCCAGAGCCGAGCAGGAGAAAAATCTGCCGATGTGCCCTTGAGCAATGTACTTTCCCTAATTGCTCACTCAGGATAAGAGTGTCTGCAAAATGACTAAACTACAGTGCCTTGCGAAAGTATTCGGCCCCCTTGAACTTTGCGAACTTTTGCCACATTTCAGGCTTCAAACATAAAGATATAAAACTGTATTTTTTTGTTAAGAATCAACAACAAGTGGGACACAATCATGAAGTGGAACGACATTTATTGGATATTTCAAACTTTTTTAACAAATCAAAAACTGAAAAATTGGGCGTGCAAAATTATTCAGCCCCCTTAAGGTAATACTTTGTAGCGCCACCTTTTGCAGCGATTACAGCTGTAAGTCGCTTGGGGTATGTCTTTATCAGTTTGCACATCGAGACTGACATTTTTTCCCATTCCTCCTTGCAAAACAGCTCGAGCTCAATGAGGTTGGATGGAGAGCATTTGTGAACAGCAGTTTTCAGTTCTTTCCACAGATTCTTGATTGGATTCAGGTCTGGACTTTGACTTGGCCATTCTAACACCTGGATATGTTTATTTTTGAACCATTCCATTGTAAATTTTGCTTTATGTTTTGGATCATTGTCTTGTTGGAAGACAAATCTCCGTCCCAGTCTCAGGTCTTTTGCAGACTCCATCAGGTTTTCTTCCAGAATGGTCCTGTATTTGGCTCCATCCATCTTCCCATCAATTTTAACCATCTTCCCTGTCCCTGCTGAAGAAAAGCAGGTCCAAACCATGATGCTGCCACCACCATGTTTGACAGTGGGGATGGTGTGTTCACGGTGATGAGCTGTGTTGCTTTTACGCCAAACATAACGTTTTGCATTGTTGCCAAAAAGTTCAATTTTGGTTTCATCTGACCAGAGCACCTTCTTCCACATCTTTGGTGTGTCTCCCAGGTGGCTTGTGGCAAACTTTAAACAACACTTTTTATGGATATCTTTAAGAAATGGCTTTCTTCTTGCCACTCTTCCATAAAGGCCAGATTTGTGCAATATACGACTGATTGTTGTCCTATGGACAGAGTCTCCCACCTCAGCTGTAGATCTCTGTGATCATGGGCCTCTTGGCTGCATCTCTGATCAGTCTTCTCCTTGTATGAGCTGAAAGTTTAGAGGGACGGCCAGGTCTTGGTAGATTTGCAGTGGTCTGATACTCCTTCCATTTCAATATTATCACTTGCACAGTGCTCCTTGGGATGTTTAAAGCTTGGGAAATCTTTTTGTATCCAAATCCGGCTTTAAACTTCTTCACAACAGTATCTCGGACCTGCCTGGTGTGTTCCTTGTTCTTCATGATGCTCTCTGCACTTTTAACGAACCTCTGAGACTATCACAGTGCAGGTGCATTTATACGGAGACTTGATTACACACAGGTGGATTGTATTTATCATCATTAGTCATTTAGGTCAACATTGGATCATTCAGAGATCCTCACTGAACTTCTGGAGAGAGTTTGCTGCACTGAAAGTAAAGGGGCTGAATAATTTTGCACGCCCAATTTTTCAGTTTTTGATTTGTTAAAAAAGTTTGAAATATCCAATAAATGTCGTTCCACTTCATGATTTTGTCCCACTTGTTGTTGATTCTTCACAAAAAAAATACAGTTTTATATCTTTAAGTTTGAAGCCTGAAATGTGGCAAAAGGTCGCAAAGTTCAAGGGGGCCGAATACTTTCGCAAGGCACTGTATTTCAGTCAATTTCACAAGCAACACATTTGACAAAAAAAAGACAAAAAAAAAAAGTATAAATACATTGTAAACCACTGAGGTGAATTCAGAATACATGTGCATTTTACATCTACATGTAAACCAATGACAGTCAATGCTACAGCCGGTAAATTGTGTGTTTGCTTACATCAAATCATGCGATTTGCGACACAAAGAACAACTTATAAACCAATTGGTTATGGCAAAAAAAACTATATAGAAAGGGGAGAAAGGGTAGGAAAGGGATAGAAAGAGTAGCCTAGATGGCATAGAAAGAAGAAAAGGAGGTGGGTGGGCTACAGACAACCTAACCAATCATACGGTGTAGAGCTTGGGCATGGACAAACTGCATCTCCCAACACATCCTCCAATACGTTTCTGTCTTTCATTCCCCCTCTCTCACACACACGGCATCATTTCTAATCCTGTTCCTCTGAAACAGAGGATGTATGCCAGGGAACCATATGGGCCTGAACTAACCACCCCCTCATCTCCACATACACAGTACAATGATAGATCACACGTTCTGCAAAGGAGTCCCATAGTATCTAAAATACTCATCACCAAAACAACGTGTGCATAACCACGCGTGCACAGACACGTGTGGAGCAGGGACAACCCGGTTCTATAGTCACCCGCTGTGGGGGGAATCTAACACAGCTAATTGACACCGGACCCTTTTACACAACCAACTGGCTCAGTGATGGTTCCAGAATGAATCTCAACAACTTTCGGTCCGTGTCCCAAATGGCACCCTATATAGTGCACTATGTAGGGAACAGGGCGCCATTTGGGATGCACACACGCTCTTTCACTCACATGCTCTCCCTCCCTCACCTATAACCGGCCACTAAATGCCCGCTGGGATAGAAATGCATCCGATAAAGAGCATTGGCATAATAACGAGAACCCACAACATTTGTTCTCGAGTGATGGATGACAAGTTGGCTTTGATCTTTTCTAGAGGCCCCTCCCTCTCTTCATCTGTCCTCCATCCATCCCTTCATCGCTATCTCTCGCTCTAAAGTGTGGTGTGCCTGTTCAGAGGTGCTCTCTCTTCTGTCATCTGTTGCCGTGGCAGCCAGGGGGGGTTAGGTGACAAGTACAGGGTGTCCTCTAGGACCTAGGTCACAGAGGTAACGTACCTACGCCAGCAAAATAGGACTCACTGGGGCCCTTGCTCCCTTCCTCCATCCAGGACTTCTATATCAGGTGGTGTGAACGGAAGGCCCGGAAAATCGTTAAAGACTCCAGCCACCCAAGCCATAGACGGTTGCCTCTGCTTCCGCATGGCAAAGGGAACCGGTGCATCAAATCTGACACCATGTCTCCTGAACAGCTTCTATCTCCAAGACATAACACTGCTAAATAGATAACAAAATAATTACACGCACTGAGTTGACCCTTTTTTGCAGTCTCTATACAAACTCAGATGGCCCTACACACTCACCGACACTCCAACACACACTTCATAATTTGCTCACACACACACGCACATATAATTATCATATTTTCTGTTTATCATATATCCTGAGCCTCCAGCACCTCTGATTCAGAGAGGATGGGTTAAATGTGGAAGACACATTTCACTTGAATGCATTCAGTTGTACAACTGACTAGGTATCCCCCTTTCTCTTTCCCTATACATATCTACCCCTCCAGTATCCCTGCACATTGTACATATGGTACAGGAACTGACTGACCCTGTTTATGTTCTACCTTATGTTATTTATGACATTAAAAATTGAAACTCTGTGGACGAACACAGTCCTCTGCACACACACAGACAGGCACACACACAGACAGGCACACACGCAGACAGGAACACACGCAGACACATACATATGCACACACGTGTTCAATACAACACAAGCATGTTTGTTTTTTTATCATGAGTTCAATGAGAAAGTAATCAAAGAATATAAAGAGTTGTAAACTGAGATGACAGTGTACATTTCCAGCAGCTTTGAGAAGTAAAATTGAACACATTGGATCATGATTAGCCACAGTTTTCACATACTGTAGAACAAGAAAATAGTTACAGGGATTTTCACATGATTGAAAACCTTACAACATGCCTTTAGATTGTATAAAGTAGAACCTCAAAGATACGAGCCTCAAGAGTTACAGATTGACCAGTCAACCGAATGGGCAATATGAAACGGAACTTCTGTAAAATGTAAATGTTGTTTACATGGTCTTAAAAACAAAATCAGATATTATTACAGTATCTAGATAAATGATTAGAGAACACATGTAAAACAATAAATATATATATATGTATATATTTTCTATAACAAATCATTTATATAAAAATATATTTAATCAATATATTCGATAAAGGTTTGATGAGTTTTTAAAGTGAATTTCAAAGTTACGGACATTTCAGTGTTCTGAAGGACCTCCAGTCCAGACATGTTCGTATGTCGGAGTTCCTACTATACACTGAGAGTATAAAACACCTTCCTAATATTGAGTTGCACCCCCTTTTGCCCTCAGAACAGTCAAAATTGCCAGGGCATGAACTCTACAAGGTGTCAAAAGCATTGCACAGGGATGCTGGCCTATGTTGACTCAAATGCTTCCCATAGTTGTGTCAAGACGGCTGGATGTCCTTTGGGTGGTGGACCATTCTTGATACACTCGAGAAACTAGAGCGTGAAAAACCCAGCAGCGTTGCAGTTCTTGACAGACTCAAACCGGTGTGCCTGGCACCAACTACTACCCTACCCAGTACATAGGCACTTAAATATTTTGTCTTGCCCACTCACCTTCTGAATGGCACAAATACACAATCCATGTCTCAATTGTCTCAAGGCTTAAAAATCCTTCTTTAACCTGTCTTCTCCTCTTCATCTACACTGATTGATTTGAACTTACTGTTACCATTATTATTATTGTTATTATACCTTTATTTCAACAAGGAACACAGACTGAGACCAAGGTCTCTTTTACAGCTGGGTCCTGCGTATACATGTTTACACATACAGTTTAGGCACAATGACTTAACAAGTGACATCAATAAGGGAGCATAGCGTTCACCTGGATACACCTGGTCAGTCTGTGTCATGGAAAGAGCAGGTGTTCCTAACGTTTCCTACACTCAGTGTATAGTATGTCTCTCTGATTATTACTTATGTTTTCAACATGGTACTGCATTCACTTTACTTGATTCATTATTCAACACAATAAATAGCAAAAAGGAGAAAAATATATTTTACGGTCTGATTTTCTTCACTACTTCCAATCCCAGATGAGATTTCTCATTTTCTGTAAACAGTTTCACTTAATCCAATCAGCCAATTACAGACTGAAATGGCACCATATTTCCTACAGAGTGCACTACTTTTGACCAGAGCCCTAGCGGCCCTGGTTAAAGGTAATAGTGTACTATATAGGGAGGGAATAGGGTACCATTTCAGACCCAATCAGTCTGATCAAAATAGTACAGTCAGAAACCATTGACTAGTCTGACTTAAATTATGATGAGGTAATTTCCCCCTCCCCCCTCCTTCATGGGCATGTCACTAAGTCCGGTCCACATATCCCAGGCCCACCACAGTTTCAACCACCATCCTGTCTCCATTTACCAGTGAGAACACAACAGAGGAGCAGAGGCCTTCCCATCTCCACAGAAACATCCCATGACCCCCGATTCTGATCTGTCCCATTGGTGCGCAGAAACCGTATCATTGGCTAAACCCAGGGTGGTCGTCCCTCGATCACGTCTGCGATTGGCTCATTGGATTTCCGGCGGCCAGACAGGATTCAAAGGTTAGAGAGGTGGTCCGGTGGTCCATGGCCAAATTGGAGTCGGGGGCAGGACGACACAGCCGGCGGAAACGCTACGGGTCAACAGGAGAGATGGACGAGATGTTAGTCACACACAACCTATGCCTTAATGTCTTATATGCTCAGTACAGTCTTGTGCACGGAATTACTGGCCAACCTATTCACTATTGCATGATGGGAAGGTAAAAGTTATTTTCAAGACACACTAACTAATGTCCTGTGTAATCATGAGGGTAAGTCACAGGGGAAATGGCGGTAATTAAGTGTTGGAGTCAGTCCACATAGTGCAGTGTTCGACGGTAGGGGCAAGAGTGACAGTTAATGTGGGAGTCAGGGTTATGGTAGGGCCAAGTGTGGTAGTTGGCTGTTGGTGTAAAAATGTGTGACTGACCTGTGTTAGGCTGCCGGGGGTGGTGGCAAGGGCGTAAAGTGCACAGAGGGGCAGCAGGGAGACAGAGGAGAGGGTGAGGAGCCATCCCAGAGCTGTGGCCCACCCCGGGGCTACTATGCCCTTGCCCAGGGACAGAGGGGACCAGCACACCAAGGAGAACACAAACGTTGCCTGGTGAGAGAGAGAGAGAAAGAGTTGCACACACATTGCTTGTCTGAATAGGACCCAATGGATTCATCTTGAACCAGTGTATCAGTCTGATCCCTTTGTAGGGTAAGAAATGTACAGAGAAAAGTCCTAACTAGATTCTGCAAAAAAAGGTAACCAAATAATTCACATAATTTCTCAAATGTGTACATAGATATAATGACAGACACAATTGGGATATATGAAGATCACAGGGCTCTTCCCACACACAGGGGTCAAGGGTTAAACGTCACTCACCGTGCACATGGCTGGCGTCAGGTAGCGCCAGCACAGCTTGAAGAAGGGCTGCGGGCTGTAGCCAATCATGTGCTTAATGTTGTCATTGAACCTGTCAGGCCCTAAGGAACAGGGCGAGGGGTCAGGGGTTATGACATGGTTCTGTGGTCAAGGCTGGGTTCTGACCACAACAGTGGTTTAACCATGGTTCTGAATTGTAAGGAACAAACCAGGTCAATCTGAAGTCCAGGCACAAGCGTAAAGACCAGTAATTGAAAACTAGAAAATGGTCTTTGAGGCCCCAAACCACTTAAATCGGAGACCCATATAAGACGGTAGAACTATAGCACAGGATATTGTCTAAGGTCCTGAACAGACCACCTTTAAATCCCATGGTCGTAATGACCATAGAGGAACTACTGGAGACCTGACCGCAGTCTAAACGACCATGGACAAATTCCATCTCCACGGGGATGCTCAGAGAGTAGTAAAGCATGGCTACCGCAACTCTCCAAAGTGCATTCGGAAAGTATTCAGTATTCAGACCCCTTCCCCTTTTTCCATATTTTGTTACGTTACAGCCTAAATTCTAAAATTGATTAAATTCACTTTTTTGTTCTCATCAATCTACACACAATAATGACAAAGCGAAAACAGGTTTTTAGAAATGCTTCTACATTTACATACGTATTCAGATCCTTTGCTATGAGACTCGAAATTGAGCTCAGGTGCATCCTGTTACCATTGATCATCCTTGAGATGTTTCTACAACTTGATTGGAGTCCACCTGTGATAAATTCAATTGATTGGACATGATTTGGGAATGGCACACACTTGTCTATATAAGGTCCTACAGTTGACAGTGCATGTACGAGCAAAAACCAAGCCATGAAGTCGAAGGAAATGTCCGTAGAGCACAGAGACAGGATTGTGTCGAGGAACAGATCTGGGAAACGGTACCAAAAAATGTCTGTAGCATTGAAGGTCCCCAAGAACACAGTGGCCTCCATCATTCTTAAATGGAAAAAGCTTGGAACCACCAAGACTCTTCCTAAAGCTGGCCGCCCGGCCAAACTGAGCAATCAGGGGGAGAAGGGCTTTGGTCAGGGTGGTGACCAACAACCCAATGGTCACTGACAGAGCACCAGAGTTAGTCTGTGGAGATGGGAGAACCTTCCAGAAGGACAACCATCTCTGCAGCACTCCACCAATCAGGCCTTTATGGTAGAATGGCCAGACGGAAGCCACTCCTCAGTAAATGGCACATGACAGCCCGCTTAGAGTTTGCCAAAAGGCACCGAAAGAACTCTCATACCATGAGAAACTAGATTCTCTGGTCTGATGAACCAAGATTTGGCCTGAATGCCAAGCATCACGTCTGGAGGAAACTTGGCACCATCCCTACGGTGAAACATGGTGGTGGCAGCATCATGCTGTGGGAATGTTTTTCAGTGGCAGGGACTGGAAGACTAGTCAGGATCAAGGGAAGATGAATAGAGCAAAGTAGACAGAGATCCTTGATGAAAACCTGCTCCAGAGCGCTCAGGACCTCAGACTGGGGCGAAGATTCACCTTCCAACAGGACAACGACCCTAAGCACACAGCCAAGACAAGTCAGGAGAAGCTTCAGGACAAGTCTCTGAATGTCCTTGAGGGGCCCAACCAGAGCCCGAACTTGAACCCCATCGAACACCTCTGGAGAGACCGGGCTCCCGAGTGGCGCAGCGGTCTAATGTACTGCATTTCAGTGCTAGAGGTGTCACTACAGACTCTGGTTCGATCCTGGGCTGTTTCACATCCGGCCGTGATTGGGAGACCCATTGGGTGCCACACAATGGGCCCAGCGTCGTCAGGGTTTGGCCGGGGTAGGCCGTCATTGTATGTAAGAATTTGTTCTTAACTGACTTGCCTACTTAAATAAATGTTAAATAAAAATTAAATAAAAAAGACCTGAAAATAGCTGTGCAGACACGCTCCCCATCCAACCTGACAGAGCTTGAGAGGATCTGCAGAGAAGAATGGGAGAAACTCTCCAAATACAGGTGTGCCAAGCTTGTAGCGTAATTGCTGTAGGCTGTAATCGCTGCCAAACAAAGTACTGAGTAAAGGGTCTGAATACTTAAATGTAATATTTCAGTTTAACATGTGTTATACATTAGCAAAATGTTCTAAAAACCTGTTTTTACTTCGCCACTATGTGGTATTGTGTGGAGACAGATGTGGAAAAAAAATGTTGAATCCATTTTAGAATAAGACTTTAACGTAACAAAAATAGTGAAGGGGTCTGAATACTTTCCGAAAGCACTGTAGGCAAGCATGTATGAGGTTAAACACAAACACACACAGAGCTTAGGAATCCACCAGAGCAGAGAGGTTCCCACCTCACACAGACTGCTCCAGTCCCCATCATCATTCCTATCTACAGCCCGTGTCTCTACCTTCTGGCTAGGGCTCTTAGCGTAAAACAACAATCCTATCTTACACTCTCAACTTACATGGAAACAAATTAAAGTAGATCACCCCAAAATCCCTCTGCAGTTCCACTGTAGACTCTGCAGATTTTCACTCTGGCTTTTCTGTGTCTGAGCTTGTCTATGTTAGAGACTTCGTGTTAGCATTTGAGGCAGATCTATGCCCAAGCTTTTCTGTGTCTGGAACTTTTTGGGATGTTAGCGTTTTGAAGAAGATTTATGCTCAGGTTTTTCTATCACCGGAGTTTTTCCTGCGTTAGTGACTTAGCGCTAGCATGTTATCATCTAAGGGAGATTCATGCCTGAGCTTTTCTTTGCCTATGCTTTTTGTGTGTTAGTATCCGAGGCAGCTACTGTGGGCTCCCCAGGGCCCCATGGCTGAGACTGTGTGGCGACACATTCAGCGGGAAGATTTAGGGTCTGGGGAGACAGTGACTCATGACTAGATCTGGCGCTGGCTCGGTCTCCACTACACTACAGCTCACACTGAATGTCTTCTGCCCGCAATAGACTACTCCAGATTCATATAGTGTTGACCTGAATAGGAATGTGAAAGGTACGGTGAGAGGACATACAAGATTTGTGCATAGTTAAACAACACCACCGTTAGCTTAATTTGTGCGTATTTTCACAATTGAGAGATATCTATACATCTTGCTATGGCTAACAGAAAGTACAGTGTTTCGAGGCACACGTGTGTTCAGTGTACAGTGTTAAGTCTACATTAGGTTGAAAGATGTTGTGTTAAGGTTGTGATAAGGTATTTAATTGTGCACAACCTCTGGACTCACCGTAAACCCAGCCCACGGCCACCGACTGGAAGATGGACAGGAGCAGCAGACTGGCCCCACTACAGGAGTAGTGGTCATAGATCTGGAACACATAGAGACCACCCTATCCAAAGAGATTGAGAGAACATGACATCACAGATTTATCACCACATCATAGATCTACACAATTGAAAAGACAGAGGGAGATAATTTAATTGGGAGAAGACATTTGGGTAATGTACTAATTGTAACATGCATTTGGTCAAATAGACAGACAGACAACCAATCATGTAGACAGACAGGCAAGCAGACTGAGACAGACAGTCAGCTTGCCAGCCATGTAGCCAGTCACATAGACAGCCACCCAAGCAGTCATGTGGCCAGTAAAACAGAAAACCATCCATCTAGCCTGACAACTCACACTAAATTCTTCTGCTGCTCTGTCATTCGCTACAGACTTTAGGGGCACAAGGGGCACTTTATAAAACAAAGTAATCAGCGATTGGATCGTCTCTAACCAATCGGTGTATCAAAGCCAAAGATGAATTTTCAAACTGCCGCTTTACCCACGTGTGCTTTGGCCCAACCCATCAGATTCTTGACCAATCAGACGGCCCTGAATGTGTTCGCATTAGGTGAAGGGTTGGGGAGGCACTCAAGATTCAGACTCCCAGAGAAGAAGCTAACGTCCAAGGGCGTGGGGTAGCACTTGGCCGGAGCAAGGAGTCTGAGGAGCCAAGAAATCATCTACCCATGCATCCATCCAACCAGACTCACCGGGGTGACCATGACCAGGCCAACCAGGAAGCACACGACACACACCATCAGCAGCAGCAGCTCTCGTCGATAACCCCGCCGGAGCACCGTAGGGTAGAGGTCAGTCACAGAGGTCATCAGGGCCTCCAGGCTCACAAACTGGACAGGGGTGGAAGGGGGAAGGGGAACGGGGTAGGTTGGTGTGTGTAAGATGGCTGTTACATTGCAATGCTTGTCTGTTGCATACTGTGTGGGTGTTGTCTGTGTGTGCATGTGGATATGATGCTTGTTACAGTGTAATTCTTATTTGTTATACCCTGGGTGCATGTGTGGAAGAGCCCCTGTGTGTTTGTGTGTGTGTGTGCCATACACACACCTGTGTGTCCAGCCCCAGCATGATGATCATGAGGAAGAAGCACACAGCCCAGAGCTGAGGGAGAGGCATCATGGCTACAGCCCGAGGGTAAGCTATAAAGGCCAGCCCAGGGCCTGGAGAGAAACACACACAGTCAGACATACAGTCAGACAAACACAGCCATACAACACAGAGTCATACACATATAGAAAGTATTCAAACCCCTAGACTTTTTCCACATTTTGTTCTGTTACAAAGTGGGATTAAAATGGATTTAATTGTATTTTTTGTCACAAAAATACTCTGTAATGTCAAAGTGGAAGAATTTTAAAAAACATTTATAAAACAATTATAAAAAATAAAACACTACTATATCTTGATAATATTTTCAATCCCCTGAGTCAATACATGTTATAAACACCTTTGGCAGCAATTACAGCTGTGAGTCTTTTGGGGTAAGTCTCTAAGAGCTTTGCACACCTGGATTGTACAATATTTGCCTATTATTCTTTCTAAAATTCTTCAAGCTCTGTCAAGTTGGTTGTTGAACATTGCTAAACAGCCACTTTCAAGCCTTGCAACATATTTTCAAGCCGATTTAAGTCAAAACTGTAACTCGGCCACTCAGGAACATTCAATGTCACCTTGGTTAGCAACTCCAGTGAAGATGTGATTTAGGTTATTCTCCTGCTGAAATGTGAATTAAATCTCCCAGTGTCTGTTGGAAAGCAGACAGAAACAGGGTTTCCTATAGGATTTTGCCTGTACTTAGCTGTACTCCTGTATTTCTTTTTTTATCCTAAAAAACGTTAGTACTCGCCCATGACATGCATACCCATAACATGATGCAGCCACCACCATGCTTGAAAATTTGAAGAAATGTGATCAACTCAGTGATGTGTTGTGTTGAATTTTCCCCAAACATAATACTTTGTATTCAGGACGAAAAGTAAATTTCCTTGCCACAATTTTTGAAGTATTACTTAAGTGCCTTGTTGCAAACAGCATGCATTCTTTGGAATATTTGTTATCCTGTACAGGCTTCCTTCATCCACACTGTCATTTAGGTTAGTATTGTAGGATAACTACAATGTTGTTGATCCATCTTCAATTCTCATATCACAACTAGGGATGTTGAGGTGACCGTATTAAATCGCCCCCACCAGCTAGGCCTAATATATTTCTTTCTCAACTTTCCTAATATTAAGCACATGGCTTATATTTACAACAGGAGTACAGCCTACCTGGCATAAAAATAAACCCCGGGGAAAAGCGTCCTCCATTCGCTATATAAGTGCATAGATGACATGTATTTCTTCCACTGCCCCTGGGTCAATACAGGTGCATGATACTGGTCCATTCTAAATCAAACAAATGTCACACATTATTTAGTATACGTAAAGACAAGGATCTTGTGAAGATGCTGGAGGAAACAGGTACAAAAGTATCTATATCCACAGTAAAACCAGTCCTATATCGACATAACCTGAAAGGCCGCTCAGCAAGGAAGAAGCCACTGCTCCAAAACTGCCATAAAAAAAAGCCAGACTACGATTTGCAATTGCACATGGGGACAAAGATCGTACTTTTTGGAAAAATGTCCAATGGTCTGATGAAACAAAAATAGAACTGTTTGGCCATAATGGGTCTTAATAATCGTTATGTTTGAAGGAAAAAGGGAGACTTGCAAGCCGAAGAACACCATCCCAACAGTGAAGCACGGGGGTGGCAGCATCGTGTTGTGGGGGTGCTTTGCTGCAGGAGAGAATGGTGCACTTCACAACATAGATGGCTTCATGAGGAAGGAAAATTGTGTGGATATATTGAAGCAACATCTCAAGACATCAGTCAGGAAGTTAAAGCTTGGTCATAAATGGGTCTTCCAAATGGACAATGACCCCAAGCATATGTTTTTACACATCTACCAATCGATGCCCTTCTTTGCAAGGCATTGGAAAACCTCCCTGGTCTTTATGGTTGAATCTGTGCTTTAAATTCATTACTCGATTGAGGGACCTTACACAATGTATGTGTGTGGTACAGAGATGGGGCAGTCATTAAAAATCATGTTAACCAATATTATTGAACACAGAATGAGTCCATGCAACTTATGTGACTCGTTAAGCACATATTTACTCCTTAAGCTTGCACAACAAAAGAGTTGAATACGTATTGACCCAAGATCCCCCCCCCCCACCATAATGTACCTGACTGGGCCACATCTGCAATGTCCACGCCCTGCTCCTGAGCCATGAAGCCTAGCACAGAGAAGATGGCAAAGCCTGCCAGGAAGCTGGTGCCACTGTTCAGCAGGCACAGGGATAAACAGTCCCTGGCAAACCACACAGATAATCACAATCAATCACTGACTTCAAACTACGTATAAAAAAGAACAATTAATCAATAAAACAATCAATAAATAAATGAAACAATCCGTCAGTTAATCAATGAATCAAAAATCTGATCTGCTAAATAAAATCGATAAATTGATTAACGAGACAATGTTAAAAAGCACACAATGGCAAGAAGACTGTCCGTCAGTCAATACAGCTGAATAAATTAATCTTTCAAACAATACTATACAGCCCCATACAATTGATCAACCCAATCAATCAAGACAGATCAATCAAATCAAAACATGAATCATTCCATAGTGGCATAAAAAAGAAGGGATCATGTTCAAAAGAGTAATCAATTATCTTTATGGTCTGGCGCCAGCTTCAACTTTCAAAGAGCTGTCCAGCTACAAAAGGAGCCTGGGTCATGTTTATTGTGCACCAACCCCCCCCCCCAAAGACAAACAGGGAGGGACTACTTGGCCCTGTCCAATAAGAAACGCACATTTTTGTTTTTCCGTTGCAAAGTGCTTTAAAACGTTTCCATTATGTTCCCTAATGAACACGACCCTGGGTTTGTAATTGCCAGGACCTGCATGTCAGAGTGGGAAACAGACAGTGTGGGATTTTGTTCTAGGTGGGGTACGGTGTCAGTGTTTTCCCTGTCATTCCTGGCATTCTTTTTGTAAAATATCTGGGGACTGGGAGTTGGGGGATGCTTCCTAAATGAATCCCTATTACCTATTCCCTGGGTCAAAAGTAGTGCACTACATAGGGAATTGGGTGCCATTTGGAACAAAGGCAGGGAGTACCTTAAGAAAGCAAAAGTTCTACGGAAAATCTGCCAATTCATGAGATGAAAACTGAAAGGAAATTCTCCCTTTGCTTTATTTGTCTTGGTGAGCTAAGTTGATGAAACTAGTACCACTTTGTGTGTATTTGGTTTCTATCATCTACTTTGTGTGTGTGTGTGTGTGTGTGTGTGTGTGTGTGTGTGTGTGTGTGTGTGTGTGTGTGTATGAGGCTCACTTATAGCAGTCGTTGTTGTATTTGTTGTAGCTGCCCAGGGCGGTAAGGCTCCCCAGACAGATGCCATAAGAGAAGAAGATCTGAGTCCCCGCATCCATCCATACCTAAACAGAGATGGACAGATAGAGGGACGGAAGGAAGGATGGGGAGAGAAAAAGTACAATTGAGGGAAAGAGAAAAGGGAAAAAAGAGAGAGAGAGAGCACGCAAGTCAAAAAGAGAGAAAGAAAGAGAAGAAAGACAAAGACAGAGAGAGCATGGCTGCGTAGACGAATCAAAAATGCATATTTTTACCAATGGGTAAAATGATATTTCTTTATTTAGGGGGAAGATCAACTTTAATATTGCAGATAGATTGTAGCTTACATAAATGTAATTGTCTGCATCATTTCCAATCCCCCATATATAATTTTTTGTAAATACACACACATATTGTATGTATGTACAGTGGGGATAACAAGTATTTGATACACTGCCGATTTTGCAGGTTTTCCTATTTTTAAAGCATGTAGAGGTCTGTAATTTTTATCATATGTACACTTCAACTGTGAGACGGAATCTAAAACAAAAATCCAGAAAATCACATTGTATGATTTTTAAGTAATTCATTTGCATTTTATTGCATGACATAAGTATTTGATACATCAGAAAAGCAGACCTTAATATTTGGTAAACCTCCATGCTTCATAGTTGGGATGGTGTTCTTGGGGTTGTACTCATCCTTCTTCCTCCAAACACGGCGAGTTTAGACCAAAAAGCTCTATTTTTGTCTCATCAGACCACATGACCTTCTCCCATTCCTCCTCTGGATCATCCAGATGGTCATTGGCAAACTTCAGACGGGCCTGGACATGTGCAGGCTTGAGCAGGGGGACCGTGCATGCAGGATTTTAATCCATGATGGCATAGTGTGTTACTAATGGTTTTCTTTGAGACTGTGGTCCCAGCTCTCTTCAGGTCATTGACCAGGTCATTGACCAGGTCCTGCCGTGTAGTTCTGGGCTGATCCCTCACCTTCCTCATGATCATTGATGCCCCACAGGGTGAGATCTTGCATGGAGTCCCAGACTGAGGGTGATTGACCGTCATCTTGAACTTCTTCCATTTTCTAATAATTGCGCCAACAGTTGTTGCCTTCTCACTAAGCTGCTTGCCTATTGTCCTGTAGCCCATCCCAGCCTTGTGCATGTCTACAATTGTATCCCTGATTTCCTTACACAGCTCTCTGGTCTTGGCCATTGTGGAGAGGTTGGAGTCTGTTTGATTGAGTGTGTAGACAGGTGACTTTTATACAGGTAACGAGTTCAAACAGGTGCAGTTAATACAGGTAATGAGTGGAGAACAGGGGGCTTCTTAAAGAAAAACTAACAGATCTGTGAGAGCCAGTATTCTTACTGGTTGGTAGGTGATCAAATACTTGTCATGCAATAAAATGCTAATGAATTACTTAAAAATCATACAAATGTGATTTTCTGGATTTTTGTTGTAGATTCCGTCTCTCACAGTTGAAGTGTACCTATGATAAAAATTACAGACCACTATATGCTTTGTAAGTAGGAAAACCTGCAAAATCGGCAGTGTATCAAATACTTGTTCTCCCCACTGTATGCATGCATGCACACAAGCACACACACACACACACACACACACACACACAGGCTTGCGAAAGTATTCGCCCCCCTTGGCATTTTTCCTATTTTGTTGCCTTACAAACTCCCCCCCAAATAAATGTTTATTCCAGGTTGTATCATTTGATTTACACAACATGCCTACCACTTTGAAGATATTTTTTTTTTCTTTCTTGTGAAACAAACAAGAAATAAGACTAAAAAACAAACAGAACTTCAGTGTGCATAACTATTCACCCTCCCAAAGTCAATACTTTGTAGAGCCAACTTTTGCAGCTGTAAGTCTAATCGAGTATGTCTCTATAAGCTTCGCACATCTAGAAACTGGGATTTCTGCCCAGTCAAGGCAAAACTGCTCCAGCTCCTTCAAGTTGGATGGGTTCCGCTGGTGTTCAGCAATCTTTAAGTCATGCTACAGATTCTCAATTGGATTGAGGTCTGGGCTTTGACTTGGCCATTCCAAGATATTTAAATGTTTCCCCTGAAACCACTCAAGTGTTGCTTTAGCAGTATGCTTAGGGTCATTGTCCTGCTTAGAAGTTGAACCTCTGTCCCAGTCTCAAATCTCTGGAAGACTGAAACAGGTTTCCCCTCAAGAATTTCCCTGTATTTAGTGCCATCCATCATTCCATCAATTCTGACCAGTTTCCCATTTCCTGCCGATGAAAAACATCCCCACAGCATGATGCTGCCACCATGCTTCACTGTGGAGATGGTGTTCTCAGGGAGATGAGGTGTTGGGTTTGCGCCAGACATAGCGTTTTCCTTGATGGTCAAAAAGCTGACCTTCTTCCATATGTTTGGGGAGTCTCCCACACCAAACGTGTTTGCTTATTTTTTTCTGGCCACTATTCCGTAAGGCCCAGCTCTGTGGAGTGTACGGCTTAAAGTGGTCTTATGGAAAGATCCTCAAATTTCCACTGTGGAGCTTTGCAGCTCTCTTTGCCTGGTCCATGAGTTTTGGTGGGCGGTTTGTGGTTGTGCCATATTCATTCCATTCTTTATAATGGATTCAATGGTGCTTTTTATTTGGACATGAAATCCAAATAAAAATCCATTTAAATTACAGGTTGTAATGCAACAAAATACGAAAAACACCAAGGGGGTGAATACTTTTGCAAGGCACTGATATATATATATATATATATATATATATATATATATATATATATATATATATATATATATATATATATATATATATATATATATATATATATATATATATAATATACACACACACACAGTGGGGCAAAAAAAGTATTTAGTCAGCCACCAATTGTGCAAGTTCTCCCACTTAAAAAGATGAAAGAGGCCTGTAATTTTCATCATAGGTACACTTCAACTATGACAGACAAAATGAGAAAGAAAATCCAGAAAATCACATTGTAGGATTTTTAATGAATTTATATGCAAATTATAGTGGAAAATAAGTATTTGGTCACCTACAAACAAGGAAGATTTCTGGCTCTCACAGACCTGTAACTTCTTCTTTAAGAGGCTCCTCTGTCCTCCACTCTGTACCTGTATTAATGGCACCTGTTTGAACTTGTTATCAGTATGAAAGACACCTGTCCACAACCTCAAACAGTCACACTCCAAACTCCACTATGGCCAAGACCAAAGAGCTGTCAAAGGACACCAGAAACAAAATTGTAGACCTGCACCAGGCTGGGAAGACTGAATCTGCAATAGGTAAGCAGCTTGGTTTGAAGAAATCAACTGTGGGAGCAATTATTAGGAAATGGAAGACATACAAGACCACTGATAATCTCCCTCGATCTGGGGCTCCACGCAAGATCTCACCCCGTGGGGTCAAAATTATCACAAGAACAGTGAGCAAAAATACCAGAACCACACGGGGGGACCTAGTGAAAGACCTGCAGAGAGCTGGGACCAAAGTAACAAAGCCTACCATCAGTAACACACTACGCCGCCAGGGACTCAAATCCTGCAGTGCCAGACGTGTCCCCCTGCTTAAGCCAGTACATGTCCAGGCCCGTCTGAAGTTTGCTAGAGAGCATTTGGATGATCCAGAAGAAGATTGGGAGAATATCATATGGTCAGATGAAACCAAAATATAACTTTTTGGTAAAAACTCAACTCGTCGTGTTTGGAGGACAAAGAATGCTGAGTTGCATCCAAACACCATACCTACTGTGAAGCATGGGGGTGGAAACATCATGCTTTGGGGCTGTTTTTCTGCAAAGGGACCAGGACGACTGATCCGTGTCAAGGAAAGAATGAATGGGGCCATGTATCGTGAGATTGAGTGAAAACATCCTTTGCATTGAAGATGCATTGAAGATGAAACGTGGTTGGGTCTTTCAGCATGACAATGATCCCAAACACACCGCCCGGGCAACGAAGGAGTGGCTTCGTAAGAAGCATGAAGCATTTCAAGGTCCTGGAGTGGCCTAGCCAGTCTCCAGATCTCAACCCCATAGAAAATCTTTGGAGGGAGTTGAAAGTCTGTGTTGCCCAGCAACAGCCCCAAAACATCACTGCTCTAGAGGAGATCTGCATGGAGGAATGGCCCAAAATACCAGCAACAGTATGTGGAAACCTTGTGAAGACTTACAGAAAACATTTGACCTCTGTCATTGCCAACAAAGAGTATATAAAAAAGTATTGAGGTAAACTTTTGTTATTGACCAAATACTTATTTCCCACCATAATTTGCAAATAAATGCATTAAAAATCCTACAATGTGATTTTCTGGATTTTCTGATTTCTTTTTGTCATAGTTGAAGTGTACCTATGATGAAAATTACAGGCCTCTCTCATCTTTTTAAGTGGGAGAACTTGCACAATTGGTGGCTGACTAAATACTTTCTTGCCCCACTGTATGTATGTATGCATACACACAGTGGAAGTCGGAAGTTTACATACACTCATTAAAACTTGTTTTTCAACCACTCCACAAATTTCTTGTTAACAAAGTATAGTTTTGGCAAGTCAGTTAGGACATCTACTTTGTGCATGACACAAGTAATTTTTCCAACAATTGTTTACAGACAGATTTATTATTTCACTGTATCACAATTCCAGTGGGTTAGAAATGTACATACAGTAAGTTGACTGTGCCTTTAAACAGCTTGGAAAATTCCATAAAATTATGTCATGGCATTAGAGGCTTCTGATAGGCTAATTGACATTATTTGAGTCAATTGGAGGTGTACCTGTGGATGAATTTCAAGGCCTACCTTCAAAGTCAGTGCCTCTTTGCTTGACATTATGGGAAAAACAAAAGAAATCAGCCAAGACCTAAGAAAAAAAATTGTAGACCTCCACAGGTCTGGTTCATCCTTGGGAGCAATTTCCAAACGCCTGAAGGTACCACGTTCATCTGTACAGACAATAGTACGCAAGTATAAACATCATGGGACCACTCAGCAGTCATACCGCTCAGAAAGGAGACGCATTCTGTTTCCTAGAAATTAACGTACTTTGGTGCGAAGATGCTGGAGGAAACAGGTACAAAACTATCTATATCCACAGTAAAACAAGTCCTATATCGACATAACCTGAAAGGCCGCTCAGCAAGGAAGAAGCCACTGCTCCAAAAAAGCCATAAAAAAAACAGACTACGGTTTGCAACTGCGCATGGGGACAAAGATCGTAACCTTTGGAAAAATGTCCTCTGGTCTGATGAAACAAAAATAGAACTGCTTGCCCATAATGACAATCGTTATGTTTGGAGGAAAAAGGGGGAGGCTTTCAAGCCGAAGAACACCATCCCAACCGTGAAGCACAGCAGTGGCAGCATCAACATTTCAAGACATCGGTCAGGAAGTTAAAGCTTGGTCGCAAATGGGTCTTCCAATTGGACAATGACCTCAAGCATACTTCCAAAGTTCTGGCAAAGTGGCTTTAGGACAACAAAGTCAAGGTATTGGAGTGGCCATCAAAGCCCTGACCTCAAGCCTATCAAAAATTTGTGGGCAGAACAGAAAAAGCGTGTGCCAGCTAGGAGGCCTACAAACCTGACTCAGTTACAACAGCTCTGTCAGGAGGAATGGGCCAAATTTCACCCAACTTATTGTGGGAAGCTTGTGGAAGGCTACCCAAAATGTTTGATCCAAGTTAAACAATTTAAAGGCAATGCTACCAAATACTCATTTAGTGTATGTAAACTTCTGACACACTGGGAATGTGATGAAAGAAATAAAACTGGCCTAAGACAGGGAATTGTTACTGGGATAAACATCTCAGGAATTGTGAAAAACTGAGTTTTAATCTATTTGGCTAAGGTGTATGTACACTTACGCCTTCAACTGTATAGTACTAGTCAAAAGTTTGGACACACCTACTCATTCAAGAGTTTCTTTATTTTTACTATGTTCTTCATTGTAGAATAATAGGGAATACATCAAAACTATGAAATAACATATATGGAATCACAAAGAAGTGTTAAACAAATGAACATACACTACCGTTCAAAAGTTTGGGGTCACTTTGAAATGTCCTTGTTTTTGAAAGAAAAGCACATTGTTTTGTCCATTAAAATAACATCAAATTGATCAGAAATACAGTGTAGACATTATTAATGTTGTAAATGACTACTGTAGCTGGAAACGGCAGATTTTTATGGAATACCTACATTTGCGTACAGAAGCCCATTATCAGCAACCATCACTCCTGTGTCCCTATGGCACATTGTGTTAGCTAATCCAAGTATATCATTTTAAAAGGCTAATTGATCATTAGAAAACCCTTTTGCAATTATGTTAGCACAGCTGAAAACTGTTGTCCTGACTAAAGAAGCAATAAAACTGGCCTTCTTTAGACTAGTTGAGTATCTGGAGCATCAGCATTTGTGGGTTCGATTACAGGCTCAAAATGGGCAGAAACAAAGACCTTTCTTGTGAAACTCGTCAGTCTATTCTTGTTCTGGGAAATGAAGGCTATTCCATGCGAGAAATTGCCAAGAAACTTTAGATCTCATACAACGCTGTGTACTACTCCCTTCACAGAACATCGCAAACTGGCTCTAACCAGAATAGAAAGAGGAGTGGGAGGCCCTGAGCAAGAGGACAAGTACAATAGAGTTTCTAGCTTGAGAAACAGATGCCTCACAAGTCTTCAACTGGCAGCTTCATTAAATTGTACCCACAAACTACCCGTCTCAACGTCAACAGTGAAGAGGCGACTCCGGGGTGCTGCCCTTCTAGGCAGAGTTGCAAAGAAAAAGCTACATTTACATTTACATTTAAGTCATTTAGCAGACGCTATTATCCAGAGCGACTTACAAATTGGTGAATTCACCTTCTGACATCCAGTGGAACAGCCACTTTACAATAGTGCATCTAAATCATTTAAGGGGGGTGAGAAGGATTACTTTATCCTATCCTAGGTATTCCTTGAAGAGGTGGGGTTTCAGGTGTCTCCGGAAGGTGGTGATTGACTCCGCTGTCCTGGCGTCGTGAGGGAGTTTGTTCCACCATTGGGGGGCCAGAGCAGCGAACAGTTTTGACTGGGCTGAGCGGGAACTGTACTTCCTCAGTGGTAGGGAGGCGAGCAGGCCAGAGGTGGATGAACGCAGTGCCCTTGTTTGGGTGTAGGGCCTGATCAGAGCCTGGAGGTACTGCGGTGCCGTTCCCCTCACAGCTCCGTAGGCAAGCACCATGGTCTTGTAGCGGATGCGAGCTTCAACTGGAAGCCAGTGGAGAGAGCGGAGGAGCGGGGTGACGTGAGACATGGCTGGGTAATAAAAATAAAATATTAACATGGGCAAAAGAACAGAGACACTGGACAGAGAAAGATTGGAAAAAAAGTGTTATAGAGAAACAAATCTAAGTTTGAGGTGCTCGGATCACAAGAAGAACATTTGTGAGACGCAGAAAAAAAATGAAAAGATGCGGGAGGAGTGCTTGACGCCATCTGCTTTGGTGGTGGTAAAGTGGGAGATTTGTACAGGGTAAAAGGGATCTTGAAGAAGTAAGGCTATCACTCCATTTTGCAATGCAATGCACTTAACTGGATCCAATTTCCTCCTACAACAGGACAATGACCCAAAGCACAGATCCAAACTATGCAAGAACTATTTAGGGAAGAAGCAGGTAGCTGGTATTCTGTCTATAATGAAATGGACAGCACAGTCACTGGATCTCAACCCTATTGAGCTGTTGTGGGAGCAGCTTGACCGTATGGTACATAAGTGCCCATCAAGCCAATCCAACTTGTGGGAGGTGCTTCAGGAAGCATGGGGTGAAATCTCTTCAGATTACCTCAACAAATTGACAACTAGAACGCCTAAGGTCTGCAAGGCTGTAATTGTTGCAAATGGAGGATTATTTGATGAAAGCAAAGTTTGAAGGACACAATTACTATTTCAATTAAGAATCAATATTTATAACCTTGTCAACGACTATATTCCCTATTCATTTTGCAACTAAATTTCATGTATGTTTTCATGGAAAACAAGGACATTTCTAAGTGACCCCAACGGTAGTGTATGTCTTCCCTATTATTCTACAATGTAGAATATAATACAAATAAAGAAAACTGTTGAATGGACACCTTCACCTACTCAAACTTTATTATATTCCCCTAACCCTTACACCCCTCCCCTAATTGGAGTAAAATAATGGACAACAACAACACTTAGGATTCTACTTCCAGCTTATACATACTATATGTATTTTACAATAGTTATTTGGTTTACTCCCATCCTTCAGCTACCCTCAACCCCTCCCATCTACCTCTTAACACAATCCAGTTTTCCACTTGCCATATATTTTTCAACTGTGCTGTTTCGGAAAAGTTCTGAACCTTTCTATTCTCATAGGAAAATGACACAGCATTACATCATGTAGGCTGGATATATGATATATACTTCATTGTCCCCTATGGAAAATTTGAATTAGAAAATAGATGCTGTGCGAGAATGAAGACTAACTGACAGGCTCACTTTCTTGTTAAACTTGTTATCTTTGTTCTCGAAACCGCAGGAGTAAAAACAATATAGAGGTAAGAAAGATATCAATTTTTTAGGGGGCATTTGGGCCACACAAAGGGGATGCCGCTGGGAAATTCAAGGCGTTATCAAGTGCTTGTCAAATTGAAAATGAGAGACAGATGAAGTGTGTACAGCCTGCGCAAAAAAACAAAGCAGAGCTCATGCCTTCAAGCTACTTTTTTCAAATCATCATTAGAGACGCTTCATGTAGCCTCACAATGTATTAAAAATCCAAACAGAGCCCAATGTTTGTAGAACAACTAAAGTTACATTAATTACTTAAATTAAGCATATAGGAATACCTATTTCTTTGCTAACTGCACAACAAAGAATAGCCGCATGTGTGCACTCCCTCAAATCATTTGGAGAAAATATCCTTTCTATTTAATTTCAGTTTTGTTCAATTGTATTCTTCATACCATAAAATAATGTCATGGAATTCTAACCAAATCTTGTCTGCTAAATGAACTAGTGTAGCCCACAGCCATATGGCATAGCCCGATCAGGGGAAGGTAGCCTAGTGGTTAGAGCGTTGGGCCGGTAACAGAAAGGTTGCTAGATCGAATCCCCGAGCTGACAAGGTAAACATATGTTGTTCTGCCCCTGAACAAGGCAGTTTACCCACTGTTTCTTGGCCAACATTGTAAATAAGAATTTGTTCTTATTTGACTTACGTAGTTAAATAAATGTAAAAAAACAACAAAAAACAAAACAAATCAGGACAAGTGTGCTATACTTTTCTTCTGAAATAGACAACATTTTCTTCATATCATGTTTCTTTAGACCTGTCTAAAAATAAAATAATGGATTTATTGTGAAGGTTCAGGCTATTTTACATGGATCTATTAGAGTTATTAAAACGTAGATGTTCCAAAGGTCTGCATCAGTGGCTTGTAGTGGAAGTCGGGAAATGCTAAATGTGTTGATGTTAATTAACGGTCAATAACCGTGAGACCGACAATTAGTTTGACATTCACGGGCTGACAAAATTTCGTGACCGCCACAGCCCTAATTATGAGGACGTCCTTCAACTTATCAGAGCTCTTGCAGCATGAACTGACATGTTCTCCATCCACTCAAAGGATCAGAGAATGAATCTAGTACCGAAAGCATAAACTACAGCTAGTTAGCACTGCTGTACATATTGCGTGGTGAGTAGTTGACTCAAAGAGAGAACGACAATAGTTGTACAGTTTTGAAAAAACACTTTTCCCCAAAATTTAAAAGGAGACGCAGCAGAGGGAGAGCTAGCTATATTTTGTTGTATTGTTTTCTCTTTAGTTCACCTTTCACTTACTTAGCTAGCTAATGCAGATAATTTAGCATACTCAACAACCTGAATCAAACAGTGAGACGAATGCAATTTATGTTAGCTAACTGGCTAAGGCTATCCAACACTGCAACTCTTCCAAGTGAAAGTAAGCTTTTAGTCATATTCATTTATTGCCAACGGAGCTGGCCAGTGTAACTGCTAAACAGCTTGCTGTACACTGTACTGTGTGATTGTACATATGGATTGGATTGTGGGTTTACTAATGAGTCAGTTCTAGTAGCTAGGTTGACTATGACATTAGATAATATGGTGACAACGATGTAGGCAGTGTAGTGGTTAATGGTTATGTTATGAAGGTTAGAGAGGTTTTTTTCACTTTCACAGACAGCTGTTGTGTTGTGCACTGAAGTCCACTAGCAAAGGGAAAAAGTGAGAGGAGGAGAGCGCATAGATGCGAGAAGGATTTATACAATGAGGAAAGTGATGATGCTGTATATGGCTGCTAAGAAAGTGAACTGTTTGCGCGGATGATCAGGGGTATACTTATTCCGCAGATTCTGTTGCAAAATGTTTCCTAAATGGAAGCAAACGCAATGAAACAGGGATGAACCGAGCTGAATTTGTTTCAGTTGCAAAGCGGAAGGTTTTGCAACCGTTTGGACAAATGATTACACACAAGATCAGCTTGATACAGGCAAGAGGGTGCAATATGGTATTGAATGTGTCACTGTCTGTCACCTTGATTACTCTCAACCTGTGCAGCTATGTTATAAACGTTCACTTGTAGGCTAGGTTGTAGCAACCTCATGATGGGTATAGTGCAAATTTAAGTATCATGTAGTAGCCTAAACCTATGTTACATTGAGCTGGGTAAATGGAATATCAGTCATCCAATATGCTGTAATAGAAATAAGGCCATGCTCAAATAAGAACTAAATCGTCCTCCCTAATCTTAAAACGGCACCGACTGCCACTGGTATTATATGGTATGTTGCCCAAGCCGAATAATCATATTTGTCTTCGTAAAATGTGTTTATAACATAAGGAAGAGAAATGTCAACACCAAAGTGGTTTTCAACCACTCTGGGTCGAGTGGGTTGACACCCTACATAGACTGATTCAGACTAGACCTACTCCAATAGAGGGGCACTTGGGACTGGCTAAAAAGCAGCCAGTCCAATCAGTATCCTCTCAGAAATTACCAGGGTCGTGTTTATTAGGGCACACATTGAAAAAAGTTCTAAAACATTTCACAATGTAAACTTTTCTTATGGGACAAGTTCTGGTAGTCTCTCCCTGTTTCAGTCAGTTTTGTTCAGTTTTGTGCCTAATCAAAAAAAGATCCAGTATGTTGGCGGGTATGGGTGTGGGTAGTGGGTGGGTATGAGGGTGGGTCGCAGGTACCTGTGGGTCTGCCAGGCGGGTGATGTTGGGATTGAGATAGTATACGATGCCCTGGGCAGCTCCAGGCAGGGTGATGCCACGTACCAGCAGGATGGCCAGCATCAAGTAGGGGAACGTGGTGGTAAGATAGACCACCTGGAACAACAGTAGGATAGCTTCTAGATCAATAATTTCTGAAATCCAACTGAAAATGGCATAATAAGTTCTAGAATCTAGATTCTATATCAATCACATATATGTAACTGTACATCTATGATACCTTATGTCAACCACATCTATACTGTACATTTCAATTCCATTCAAAAATGCTATAATACCTTCTAAACTCAGCAAAAAAATAAATGTCCCCTTTTCAGAACCCTGTCTTTCAAAGATAATTCGTAAAAATCCAAATAACTTCACAGATCGTCATTGTAAAGGGTTTAAACATTGTTTCCCATGATTGTTCAATGAACACGAAACAATTAAGGAACATGCACCTGTGGAACGGTTGTTAAGACACAAACAGCTTGCAGACGGTAGGCAATTAAGGTCACAGTTATTAAAACTTAGAAAACTAAAAGAGGCCTTTCTACTGACTCTGAAAAACACCAAAAGAAAGATGCCCAGGGTCCCTGCTCATCTGTGTGAATGTGCCTTAGATATGCTGCAAGGAGGCATGAGGACTGCAGATGTGGCCAGGGCAATAAATTGTATTGTCTGTACAGTGAGACACCTAAGATAGAGCTACAGGGAGACAGGACGGACAGCTGATCATCCTCGCAGTGGCAGACCACGTGTATCAACACCTGCACAGGATCGGTACATCCGAACATCACACCTGCGGGACAGGTACAGGGTGGCAACAACAACTGCCCGAGATACACCACGAACGCACAGTCCCGCCATCAGTGCTCAGACTGTCCACAATAGGCTGAGAGAGGCTGGACTGAGGGCTTGTAGAGCTGTTGTAAGGCAGGTCCTCACCAGACATCACCGGCAACAACATTACCGATGGGCACAAACCCACCGTCGCTGGACCAGACAGGACTTCTACACCTGCATTGCTTGCTGTTTGGGGTTTTAGGCTGGGTTTCTGTACAGCACTTTGAGATATCAGTTGATGTACAAAGAGCTATATAAATAAATTTGATTTGATTTGATGACTGGCAAAAAGTGCTCTTTACTGACGAGTGCCGGTTTTCTCTCAGGGGTGATGGCAGGATCTGCGTTCAACGTTGAAGGAATGAAGGTTACACCGAGGTCTGTACTCTGGACCGGGAGCGATTTGGAGGTGGAGGGTTCGTCATGGTCTGGGGCAGTGTGTCACAGCATCATCGGACTGAGCTTGTTGTCATTGCAGGCAATCTCAACGCTGTGCGTTACAAGGAGACATCCTCCTCCCTCATGTGGTACCCTTCCTGCAGGCTCATCCTGACATGACCCTCTAGCATGACAATGTCACCAGCCACGCTGCTCGTTCTCTGCGTGATTTCCTGCAAGACAGGAATGTCAGTGTTCTGCCATGGCCAGTGAAGAGCCCGGATCTCAATCCCATTGAGCACACCTGGGACCTGTTGGATCGGAGGGTGAGGGCTAGGGCCATTCCCCCCAGAAATGTCTGGGAACTTGAAGGTGCCATGGTGGAAGAGTGGGGTAACATCTCACAGCAAGAACGGGCAAATCTGGTGCAGTCCATGAGGAGATGCACTGCAGTACTTAATGCAGCTGGTGGCCACACCAGATACTAACTGTTACTTTTAATTCTGACCCCCCTTTGTTCAGGGACACATTATTCAATTTCTGATCGTCACATGTCTGTGGAACTTGTTCAGTTTGTGTCTCAGTTGTTGAATCTTGTTATGTTCATACAAATATTAAAATATGTTAAGTTTGCTGAAAATAAATGCAGTTGACAGTGAGAGGACGTTTATTTGTTGCATTCTATATCAGGTATTCCCAAACTGGGGTAGCCCCAAGGTATTCCCAAACTGGGGTAGCTCCGGGGCACGCGCAATGCCGTCGGGGGTACGCCAAATAAAAATGTGATTCACATTTTCAAACAGTATATTTCTTCCAACGGGGCTATACATTTTGGGTGAGGATGTTTTCTCGCCCGAGTAGCCTCATTGCACTGCCAAACATAAAATTCAACCATCTAGTGTTCAGTGAAATAACAACACAATGTCAAATACAGGTAGCCTAGTCAAATAATTAACATCCAATTATATTAACCGTTACTCTCTCAAGGAAAACCTTCACTCTTGCGAAGACGTTTAGAAATGAAACATGACGATTTAAAAAAATAAGCCACTGGAGTTCAAATGGACTTCGGTGGTCAAGACATGTTGCTATCTGTACTGATGGTGCAAAAGCCATGACATGGAGACACAGTGGAGTGGTAATGAGCATGCAAGCAGTTGCTCCCGACGCCACTTGGGTACACTGCAGCATCCACCGAAAGGCTCTTGCTAACAAGGGAATGCCTGACAGCTTGAAAGACATTTTGGACACTACAGTGAAAATGACTAACTTTGTTCAAGCCAGGCACTTGAACTCTTGTGTATTTTCTGCATTATGCAATGATATGGGCAGCGACCATGTAACGCTTTTACAACATACAGTGCCTTGCGAAAGTATTCGGCCCCATTGAACTTTGCGACCTTTTGCCACATTTCAGGCTTCAAACATAAAGATATAAAACTGTATTTTTTTTGTGAAGAATCAACAACAAGTGGGACACAATCCTGAAGTGGAACGACATTTATTGGATATTTCAAACTTTTTTAACAAATCAAAAACTGAAAAATTGGGCGTGCAAAATTATTCAGCCCCCTTAAGTTAATACTTTGTAGCGCCACCTTTTGCTGCGATTACAGCTGTAAGTCGCTTGGGGTATGTCTATATCAGTTTTGCACATCGAGAGACTGACATTTTTTCCCATTCCTCCTTGCAAAACAGCTCGAGCTCAGTGAGGTTGGATGGAGAGCATTTGTGAACAGCAGTTTTCAGTTCTTTCCACAGATTCTCGATTAGATTCAGGTCTGGACTTTGACTTGGCCATTCTAACACCTGGATATGTTTATTTTTGAACCATTCCATTGTAGATTTTGCTTTATGTTTTGGATCATTGTCTTGTTGGAAGACAAATCTCCGTCCCAGTCTCAGGTCTTTTGCAGACTCCATCAGGTTCTTCCAGAATGGTCCTGTATTTGGCTCCATCCATCTTCCCATCAATTTTAACCATCTTCCCTGTCCCTGCTGAAGAAAAGCAGGCCCAAACCATGATGCTGCCACCACCATGTTTGACAGTGGGTATGGTGTGTTCAGGGTGATGAGCTGTGTTGCTTTTACGCCAAACATAACGTTTTGCATTGTTGCCAAAAAGTTCAATTTTGGTTTCATCTGACCAGAGCACCTTCTTCCACATCTTTGGTGTGTCTCCCAGATGGCTTGTGGCAAACTTTAAACAACACTTTTTATGGATATCTTTAAGAAATGGCTTTCTTCTTGCCACTCTTCCATAAAGGCCAGATTTGTGCAATATACGACTGATTGTTGTCCTATGGACAGAGTCTCCCACCTCAGCTGTAGATCTCTGCAGTTCATCCAGAGTGATCATGGGCCTCTTGGCTGCATCTCTGATCAGTCTTCTCCTTGTATGAGCTGAAAGTTTAGAGGGATGGCCAGGTCTTGGTAGATTTGCAGTGGTCTGATACTCCTTCCATTTCAATATTATCGCTTGCACAGTGCTCCTTGGGATGTTTAAAGCTTGGGAAATCTTTTTGTATCCAAATCCGGCTTTAAACTTCTTCACAACAGTATCTCGGACCTGCCTGGTGTGTTCCTTGTTCTTCATGATGCTCTCTGCGCTTTTAACGGACCTCTGAAACTATCACAGTGCAGGTGCATTTATACGGAGACTTGATTACACACAGGTGGATTGTATTTATCATCATTAGTCATTTAGGTCAACATTGGATCATTCAGAGATCCTCACTGAACTTCTGGAGAGAGTTTGCTGCACTGAAAGTAAAGGGGCTGAATAATTTTGCACGCCCAATTTTTCAGTTTTTGATTTGTTAAAAAAGTTTGAAATATCCAATAAATGTCGTTCCACTTCATGAAATGTGGCAAAAGGTCGCAAAGTTCAAGGGGGCCGAATACTTTCGCAAGGCACTGTAAATAAGTGCACTGGTTATCAAGGGGCAAAGTATTGACACGCTGTTTTGAATTGTGAGACGAGCTTAAGTTCTCTTTACTGACCCTAATTTTCACTTGTCTGACCTCTTGCATGATGACGAGTTTCTCACGACTGGCCTATCTGGGTGATATTTTTTCTCACCTGAATGATCTGAATCTAGGGTTATAGGGTCTCTCTGCAACTATATTCAAAATTGAGGCTATGATTAAGAAGTTGGACCTCTTTTCTGTCTGCATTAACAAAAACAACACACAGGTCTTTCCATCATTGTATGATTTTTGCATGCAAATGAACTCAAGCTTACGGACAATGTCAAATGTCATATAGCGAAGCACCTGAGTGAGATGGGTGTGCAATTACGCAGGTACTTTCCTGAAACTGACGGCACAAAACTGGATTCCTTATTCCTTTCATGCCCTGCCTCCAGTCCACTTACCGATATCTGAACACAAATTGCAACAAGCAGTTCTGTGAAAATGCAATTTAATCAAAAGCCACTGCCAGGTTTCTGGATAAGGGCGGCGCTCAGTTTCTTGCCTTGGCAAATCATGTGGTTAAGAGACAGATGTCCTATGTGAGAGTGGATTCTCAGCCCTCACTAGCATGAAAACTAAATACAGGCAGACTGTATGTGAAAAAAGATTTAAGACTGAGACTATCCAATACAACCCAGCATTGTAGAGTTATGTGCATCCTTTCAAGCACACCCTTCTCATTAACCTGTGGTGAGTTATTCACAGTTTATGAACAAATTAGGGTTTATATGTAAGATGGCCAAATCAAGACGAAAATGATTGATTATTATTATTTGTGCTCTGGTACTATAAGAGCACTTTGTCACTTCCCACTAACCGAGATGTGACAAAAACTGTCACTCATTCTTATGTTTAATGAATGTATTGTGTAATGTGTGTGTGGCAGGCTTCAAATGATGACAAAACACAACATTTGAGAGTGCGCTCAGATGTTGACCCTGGTGCTAGAGGGGGTACGCAACTGGAGGTTGAATGTTTGAAGGGGTACGGGACTATAAAAAGTTTGGGAACCACGGATCTATATCAATCATATCTGTTCAACTGTACATCTATGATACCTTCTATATCAACCAGATCTATACGGTCCATCGCAAATCCATTGGCCTTGAAGGTATAAGTGGAATCCTTCATGTACAGTACTCCCATAGCAAAGGAGGTATGATTACTGTTGGTTGATAGCAGGGTTGTTCAATTTTGGTTCTGGAGGGCTGAAACACTTCTAATTTTGGGTTCTACCTGTTAGTTAATTGCACTCACCTGGTGTTCCAGGTTTGATTCAGTCCCTGATTAGAAGGAGTGGATGAAAACCATACAATTTAGCCAGAATGGGTGTGTGATGGCTTTTGGTCACAATACATGATACATGGCCACATTCATTCTTTCCTTTACACGGATCAGTCGTCCTGGTCTCTTTGCAGAAAAACAGCCCCAAAGCATGATGTTTCCACCCCCATGCTTCACAGTAGGTATGGTGTTATTTGGATGCAACTCAGCATTCTTTGTCCTCCAAACACAACGAGTTGAGTTTTTACCAAAAAGTTCTGTTTTGGTTTCATCTGACATTCTCCCAATCTTCTTCTGGATCATCCAAATGCTCTCTAGCAAACTTCAGACGGGCCTGGACATGTACTGGCTTAAGCAGGGGGACACGTCTGGCACTGCAGGATTTGAGTCCCTGGCGGCGTAGTGTGTTACTGATGGTAGGCTTTGTTACTTTGGTCCCAGCTCTCTGTAGGTCATTCACTAGGCCCCCCCGTGTGGTTCTGGGATTTCTGCTCACCGTTCTTGTGATAATTTTGACCCCACGGGGTGAGATCTTGCGTGGAGCCCCAGATCGAGGGAGATTATCAGTGGTCTTGTATGTCTTCCATTTCCTAATAATTGCTCCCACAGTTGATTTGTTCAAACCAAGCTGCTTACCTATTGCAGATTCAGTCTTCCCAGCCTGGTGCAGGTCTACAATTTTGTTTCTGGTGTCCTTTGACAGCTCTTTGGTCTTGGCAATAGTGGAGTTTGACTGTTTGAGGTTGTGGACAGGTGTCTTATATACTGATAACAAGTTCAAACAGGTGCCATTAATACAGGTAACGAGTGGAGGACAGAGGAGCCTCTTAAAGAAGAAGTTACAGGTCTGTGAGAGCCAGAAATCTTGCTTGTATGTAGGTGTCCAAATACTTATTTTCCACCATAATTTGCAAATAAATTAATTAAAAATTCTACAATGTGATTTTCTGGATTTCTTTTCTCATTTTGTCTGCCATAGTTGAAGTGTACCTATGATGAAAATTACAGGCCTCTCTCATCTTTTTAAGTGGGAGAACTTGCACAATTGGTGGCTGACTAAATACCCTTTTCCCCACTGTATATATATAGTACCAGTCAAAAGTTTGGACACACCTACTCATTCAAGGGTTTTTCTTTATTGGTACTATTTTCTGCATTGTAGAATAATAGTTAATACATCAAAACTATGAAATAACACATATAGAATCACGTAGTAACCAAAAAAGTGTTAAACAAATCAAAATATATTTTATATTTGAGATTCTTCAAAGTAGCCACCCTTTGCCTTGATTACAGCTTTGCACATGTTTGGCATTCTCTCAACCAGCTTTATGAGGTAGTCACCTGGAATGCATTTAAATTAACAGGTGTGCCTTCTTAAAAGTACATTTGTGGAATTTCTTTCCTTCTTAATGCATTTGAGCCAATCAGTTGTTGTTGTGACAAGGTAGGGGTGGTATTCAGACGATAGGCCCATTTGGTAAAATACCAAATCCATATTATGGCAAGAACAGCTTCAAATAAGAAAAGAGAAACGACAGTTTATCTGGAAAATTTCAAGAACTTTGAAAGTTTCTTCAAGTGCAGTCACAAATCACCAAACGCTATGATGAAGCTGGCTCTCATGAGGACCGCCATAGGAAATGAAGACCCAGAGTTACCTCTGCTGCAGAGGATAAGTTCATTAGAGTTAACTGCAGATTGCAGCCCAAATAAATGCTTCAGAGATCAAGTTTCAGACACATCTTAACATCAACTGTTCAAAGGAAACTGCGTGAATCAGGCCTCCGTGGTTGAATTGCTGCAAATAAACCACTACTAAAGGACAGCGTGTGGTGTGGGGGTGCTTTGTTGGTGACACTGTCATTAATTTATTTTGAATTCAAGGCACACTTAACCAGCATAGTTACCACAGCATTCTGTGGCGATTCGCCATCCCATCTGGTTTGCGCGTAGTAGGACTATCATTTGTTTTCAACAGGACAATGACCCAACCCACCCCCAGGCTGTGTAAGGGCTATTTGACAAAGAAGGAAGAGTGGTGGAGTGTTGCATCAGATGACCTGATCTCCACAATCACCCAACCTCAACCCAATTGAGATGTTTAGGAATGAGTTGGACTGCAAAGTGAAGGAAAAGCAGCCAACAAATGCTCAGCATATGTGGGAACTCCTTCAAGACTGTTGGAAAAGCATTCCAGGTGAAGCTGGTTGAGAGAATGCTAAGAGTGTGCAAAGCTGTCATCAAGGCAAAGGGTGGCTACTTTGAAGAATCTCAAATATATAATAAAACACTTTTTGGGTTACTACATGATTCCATATGTGTTATTTCATAGTTTTGATGTCTTCACTATTATTCTACAATGGTAGAAAATAGTACAAATAAAGAAAACCCTTGAATGAGTAGGTGTGTCTAAACTTTTGACTGGTACTGTATATATAAGCACACATCAAAATCCACGAAGAAATGGTTCATTGACCACAAAATTAACATTTTGCAATGGTCTCCGGACTTGAACACCATTGAATACCAGTGGTTTCAATGGAAGACGGCAGTCAATAAGAGCACACAAAGGACATCAAGTGTCTGGAAAGATTCTGTATGAAGGAAAGGTCTCAGATCCCTCCCAATGTGTTCTCCAATCTCATAAAACATTTAGGAAAAAGCCCCAGTGGCGGTATCCTCGCCAGGTGAGGTATTGAAAGGTTTTGCTACCTTTTTGCAGAGAAAATATTACTTGGTAAACAAAATAGTTTTTCTCTCAGCAATTAAGTTAGTATGAAATATTATAATTCCCCCCCCAAAAATGTAATACAATATAGCAAAGTATTTGAATTATTTATTCTATACATCATTTTTTTTGCTAATCTCTGTCAATAGTTTCAGACCCCACTGTATGTATGTGTTATTTGTGCTCACCTTGCCAGTGGATTTGACCCCCTTCCACACACAGAAGTAGCAGACGACCCAGACTAGCAGCAGACACAGAGCCAGCCTCCAGCTGACTGGCCCCAGCTCTTCTGGTCCACTGGACAGCTGCAGGACCTCCCGCCTGGATGGACACACACAATTAATAATACCCCCAAATAAGGCTAAACATGAACCTGTTTAAAGCCACTGTAATGCCAAAGGTAGATTATGATCACTCTACTCTTGGTAAAACGGAACCCCCTTAAACCCAAACCTCTGTTGGAAATGTGACCCTACCTCGTCTACAATGTCTCCAGTCTTCTCTATGTCCCCTAAAACGGACTTTGGCAATTCACGGACACAACATTGTTAATACCTCACATTTTAAATTGCCAGCCAAAAAGCTGCATATAATTCCCCTTTACTTCATTTCTAAGGAAACAAAATGCAGTCGTGTTGTAAGGAATGTGGGCGAGACTCACTCCCAGAACTCGATGACAGGCGAGGTAGCGTTCTCTGGTAGGCCGGTCCCAGAGGTTAGGTTCTGACAGTCAAACAACACACAGGTATCTACAAGACAGACAGAACTTCAACACACGATCACCTTAACTCAACTAAACTCACCTTAGCTCAACTTGACTCATAATCATCCCATACCTCTTTCTCTTCCAAAAAAAACTGGTTTACAGTTTTTCCCTATTTGTGAAGGGCACCAGGCCCTCCTGCAGCAAAGCCCATTCCAGCCTTGTGTAGGTCTACAATCTTGTCCCTGACATCATTGGAGAGCTCTTTAGTCTTGGCCATGGTGGAGAGTTTAGAATCTGATTGATTAGTAGGACATGCGTTTTTCTGGATTTTTTTGTTGTTATTCTGTCTCTCATTGTTCAAATAAACCTACCATTAAAATTATAGACTGATCATTTCTTTTTCAGTGGGAAAACGTACAAAATAAGCAGGGGATCAAATACTTCTTTCCCCTCACTGTATCTATATCCACAGTAAAACAAGTCATATGTCGACATAACCTGAAAGGAAGAAGCCACTGCTCCAAAACCGCCATAAAAAAGCCAGACTACGGTTAGCAACTGCACATGGGGACAAAGACCGCACTTTTTGGAGAAATGTCCTCTCTTCTGATGAAACAAAAATAGAACCGTTTGGCCATAATGACCATCGTTATGATTGGAAGAAAAAGGGGGAGGCTTGCAGCATCATGTTGTGGGGGTGCTTTGCTTCAGGAGGGCCTGGTGCCCTTCACAAAATAGATGGCATCATGAGGCATGAAAATTATGTGGATATATTGAAGCAACATCTCAAGACATCAGTCAGGAAGTTAAAGCTTGGTCGCAAATGGGTCTTCCAAATGGACAATGACCCCAAGCATACTTCCAAAGTTCTGGCAAAATGGGCTAAGGACAACAAAGTCAAGGTATTGGAGTGGCCATCACAAAGCCCTGACCTCAATCCCATAGAACATTAGTGGGCAGATCTGAAAAAGCATGTGCGAGCAAGGAAGCCTAGAAACCTGACTCAGTTACACCAGCTCTGTCAGGAGAAATGGGCCAAAATTCACCCAAACTATTGTGGGAAGCTTGTGGAAGGCTATCCAAAATGTTTGACCCAAGTTAAACAATTTAAAGGCAATGCTACCAAATACTAATTGAGTGTATGTAAACTTCTGACTCACTGGGAATGTGATGAAAGAAATAAAAGCTGAAATAAAAGCACTCTACTATTATTCTGACATTTCACATTCTTAAAATAAAGTGGTGATCCTAACTGACCTAAGACAGGGAATTTTTACTAGGATTAAATGTCAGGAATGGTGAAAAACTGAGTTTAAATGTATTTGCCTAAGGTGCATGTAAATTTACGACTTCCAACTGTATATTTACTGTATTTTTGCATTTTTACAGTATTCTGTTTGACATGTATTGAGTCATGTTGAAATATAAAACTTCCATTTTTGCATTTGTGTTCCTTTCTTGTTTGAGTACACACTAACAATATACAGTATATCAACAAAATCTTAGTCTTTACACTGAAATAGTTTCTGATAGTAGTGTTTTGAGTATGTCATTTTAGTGTGACCTTGGTTGTTCGTTTCATTTGATGTGTATACATTGATTTGTAGTTTCACTTTGAGCAGGGAGTACATGATTTTGATTGCTATGTTTCATTTTGCAAGACGTCGTTGGTTTTTGGGGAAATTGTTTTGTGTATCTTGGATGTAGTTTCAGCAAACGTGTGTTAACAATTGGGAAAAACTGCAATAGCAACTGCCGAAAAACGCATGTCAACTGCCTTTGAAAGATAAAGAGAAATATGTGAAATATTTCACAGACCTAGGTCAAATAGGTACATGGCACCTGTAGGTCAAATACTTGGACCGGATAATTGAGCAAATTTCGTTTTTTCTGGTACAATGGAACCATTAGAATCGTCCCAAAAATGCAAACACCAACCTAATCAAACACATCTCCAATGCGTTCAAATATTTGACACTAGTTGACATATGTAGGCCTATTTGATATTACCTCTTTGAAAATAAGATAACCCATCAACATCCCCAACTTCCAGTATGGTTCCAGCAAATATTTTTGGATGCATAAACAGGCCAGACGAGTACAGCTTGGCTCAGTAGTGTGAAAATGGTATCGGTACATGGTGTACCTGTGTTCCAGGTGTTGTTGCAGTGGGCCCAGGGCAGCTCTGACTGGAAGCTGTGGACCAGGTAGAAGAGAGCCCAGGCCAGGACCACAATGTAATACACACACCCGTGGAGGATCATCACCTGACTGGCAAAGCCCAGACCTGTGGAAACACATTCCAAATACTTTATTTATATCTACAAATCACATTCCAGGTCCAGGTCTCTCTTGAAACTAACCTGGTTAAATAAATGAATAAAACATTACAATCAAGGATTAAAAGTTTTTTTTTTAAGTCACATGGACTCTCATGGATACAAAAGTACCAAAAGTGTCTAAAACTTTGTCAGACCTTTACTGCATGAATAAATTTAGTTACACACCCATACGCACAGGCACTAAGACAAACAAAACCTACACACTCAAACACAGGCAGAGGCACACAGACAACACGCAGGCACAGGAAAAAAAAAACACTGATACATTCTAATGGATACACAGCTATGATTCAAATAAAACCGTTAGTGTGCATTCCCTGTGCTATTTCGTGAACAACGCACAACTTGGCTTTTAACCAATCACCTTGAGTGGTCGTTACTAACCGCTTGATAAAAACCCTAAAAACAGACACACAAAACTTTAACTCCCATGTAGATCATGGATTAACAAGGGTACAGGTAAACGTGCACATACATTTGCATAGCTTTTAAAGATAAGATTTCACCCTTAATATTTAGGACACACTAAAAGAGCATGAACACGTGCACAGGCAGACAAGTCTAAAAACAATCTACTAGTACTAAATGTACCAAAACACAGATGCTGCAGCAGTGTTTGTCCCTCTGCTAACACATGGCTCTGTTGGCCATCACACAACTCGCTGTAAACATTCCACGCCTGCTGTCTTATCTGGGCTCTGTGTGTCTGTGCGAGCGTGTACAGTGCATTCGGGAAAGTATTCAAACCCTTTGACTTTTTCCACAATTTGTTACATTTACAGCCTTATTCTAAAATTTGATGAACTGCCCCCCCCCCCTCCTCATTAATCTACACACAATACCCCCAAAGCAAGTTTTAGCAAATGTATAATTAAAAAAAATAATATTACATTTACATCAGTACTTCGAACCTTTACTCAGTACTTTGTTGAAGCACCTTTGGCAGTGATTACAGCCTTGAGTCTTCTTGGGTATGACGCTACAAGCTTGGCACACCTGTATTTGGGGAGTTCAGGTTGGATGGAGAGCATCACTGCACAGCATCTGGTTCTTGGTCACCTCCATGACCAAGGCCCTTCTCCCCTGATTGCTCAATTTGGCTGGGCGGCCAGCTCTAGGAAGAGTCTTGGTGGTTCCACACTTCTTCCATTTAAGAATGATGGAGGCCACTGTGTTCTTGGGGACCTTCAATGTTGCAGAAATGTTTTGGTACCCTTCCCCAGATGTGTTCCTTGACACAATCCTGTCTCTGAGCTCTACGGACAGTTGCTTCGACCTCATGGCTTGGTTTTTGCTCTGACATGCACTGTCAACTGTGGGACCTTAGATAGACAGGTGTGTGCCTTTCCAAATCATGTCCATTCAACTAAATGTACCACAGGTGGACTCCAATCATGTTGTAGAAACATCTCAAGGATGATCAATGGAAACAGGATGCACCTGGGCTCAATTTCGAGTCTCATAAGCAAAGGGTTTGAATACTTTTGTAAATAAAGTATTATTATCGTTTGTTTTTCATACATTAGTAAAAATGTCTAAAAACCTGTTTTCGCTTCATCATTATGAGGTATTGTGTGTAGATTGATGAGGATTTTTATTTATTTAAGACATTTTAGAATAAGGCTGTAACGTAACAAAATGTGTAAAAATGGAAGGGGTGTGAAAACGTTCCGAATACACTGTTTGTGTGTGTGTGTGTGTGTGTGTGTACGAGCATGTAAGTGTTTCTGTGCAGCTGTTGGCCATATGGACAGAGAACAGCAGCTGTCTGTATGAGGGGGAGAGGAGGAGGAAGAGGCATGTTTACGTGAACCGGAAAGCTATCCAGAGGCAGAGAGTTCTAACACCAGCTTGTTTACAAGATAGACTACATTTACAATGTGTCGACCAGGTGGCTTTGCTAAGAAGCTAGTCATCTGGCTGCACCTGTAGAAAGTACCACACCCAGGTTGTGTTCAGCAGGCAGAGCCGGGGTACCAGTCTATTTGAGCCATCATGCCCCTCCTTGTCATGCAAAACATGTTTGGCATGACAAGGAGTGGCAAGTCGTGGCATGATGGCACAAACAGACTAGTACCCAGGTTACAAAATGGTACAGAACAGCACAAAAAAAAGAGAAAACGAGGCAATATCTGAACTTAATAAGATATGCGTGTTTTTGTTTTCTGTTGTAAAATGTTTCACTATGGTGTTCCCTCATGAACATGTCCCAGGTTGAACAGTTTAGACCAGTGTTAGTCACTAATATTTCAGAGGGAACAACTTTTGTAAAACAAAATCACTTGGTGAGGCGCCATACCCATTGGAGAACGGGGGTTGGAGGGGGTCACAAACTAAAATTGATTAATTGATATTAAACTAATTTATACATAATACTTGCACATATTAACATGGACCTTCAAGCTATTTGATTACCTGAGTCTCTACTTTAGGACATTTGGGGATATCAGAAACAAATGTGATTAATTGTTAGAATCTGACCTTATTGCCATACTCTCTATAATATTATCTAGCACAAGATATGTTAAATCAGGTAATGGCAAATTTCAGTCTGAAGAAAGCAGGCCTTGGAATGATTGAAATGCATCAGAAAGGTATTGTAATGTTCAGGAAAACGTCAGGGATGGTCATCAAACAATCTTATGTATGCTCGTTTATGGAGAATCTATTCATTTCCCTCAGTTATCCTGTGCAAATTCATCACTCTCCCTTCTAAAAAGGTCCTGCACAGCTTGTGTCTTAGATGGAAACAGAAGACACTGTTCCTGAAAGTCTTATCTTTCAGGGATGGTAATCGCTCCAACCGTTGAAAATCTAGAGCCAAATTTCAAGATGCGCCAGAGACACTAGAAACGGACACTGATTCTATGAACTAAACGGCGTATTCGGCTGACTGAGGAAAACACATTCTTTCAGACTATTGTCACGAGTCACCAATTAAGTCGCCAAGAGACGCAGGCGTCTCGCGAGACACGCAATGACCGTGCCTGGTTTAGACAATGCAGTTGGGAGTAGTAGGATACAGCAAGACTGAAAAGAAGTTCCTAGAACGTCTAAGGGAGACGAGGAGACCATTTGAGAATAAGATCAAACGAGAGGGTTGAGTGTAGCTGTCACGTTCTGACCTTTATTTCCTTTATTTTGTATTTATTTAGTATGGTCAGGGCGTGAGTTGGGGTGGGCAGTCTATGTTTGTTTTTCTATGATTTGGGGATTTGTATGTTTCGGCCTAGTATGGTTCTCAATCAGAGGCAGGTGTCGTTAGTTGTCTCTGATTGAGAATCATACTTATTTAGCCTGGGTTTCACTGTTTGTTTGTGGGTGATTGTCTATGTTGATTGCTTGTGTCATCACAGTTGTCATTTAGCTTCACATCGTTATTTGTTAATTGTTTTGTATAGTGTGTTCAGTGTTTTCTTTATTAAATTTCATCATGAACACATACCACGCCGCATTTTGGTCCTCTGATCCTTCTCGCCTCTCCTCTTCAGATGAAGAGGAGGACGCCCGTGACAGTAGCTTAGTTTATCTATGCCTCTACGCCACCTGAACAGTTCAATCTAGAGCTGTAGCTATTATCATCATCAAGTCTGTGGCTTTAACTCATTCATTTCAGTCTGTCCAATCCAACTAAACAGAACTAAACAGAACCCTCTCACTGTTTTGTCAAAACAAACAATAACACATGGCACCACATGAGTGAGAGTGTGTGTGTGTGTAAGTCATTAAGGCCGTTGCGACCCCTCATTCAGGGCAGTTGGGGGTGGAGCCTGTTTTGCATGACATTAAGGGAAAGATAAGTGTCTCCACTCCAGGGAATGGTCAATGTGTGTAACACATCGATCTAATCAGGTCGTGTGGAATTATTACAGGTTGTCAGCATGACACTGCATTCGAATCAATTCAAATTTTATTCATCAAGTACGGCATGTATAAAAGGTGCGTGTGTGTGTGTGCGCGCGTATGACTTGAGTTATATAATCCCTTGGATTACTTGAAATGAGTAACTCAATCTGATAATTTTTGGATTACTTCATTGGTTAGCCAGATGTAGACTATTCAAAGTTTGCAAAAACATGTGGATATTTCTGCAAAGATTTTAGTGTGCTTTTTCCCGCTGAAACAAACTTAGCGGAGTAAATTTATGACTTGTTATGTGTGTCATCCCAGTGCTTAGGAAGTGAACAGGAAGGAGCTGTGTTGACAAATCAAAAAATGCCTTTTGAAACAATGATACTGATGAAATTTGGGATGATTCAAGTCTCATTAAGTAAGTGTCTGACTTCAGTTTTTTGGTTAAAAGGTTTCTGTGGAAAGCCACCAAGGAGCAAATTTAGCAACAACAACTGAAATGGACTGAATAGAATGTTATCAAACACATGGAAACCATGTGTTTGATGTATTCGATACCATTCCATCTACTTCGTTCTATGAGCCAGTCCTCACCAATTACAGTGCCACCGGCCGTCTGTGGCTGCCACTGAAAGGTAACTACGATTAGCCAATGATCTTTCTCACAGGCTACAAGTGAAGACGGACACATCGTCCTTATCCAATTCCGAGGCGCATATTGGAGACATTGGAAGAACTGTCCATATTTACTTTTTGTCAGACAACAAGAAGAGTAGGCCTAATGAACAGCAAAAGCACTAGCCTATCTCAATCTACTATCCCCCATAGTACCAAAGTTGACCTTTTCTATTCTGTGCCAGAAACAAATATTCCAAACATAATCTGGGACAGTTGTAAGCAATGAGGTTGCCACAACAGCAAAACATTTTGTAAGCAATGAGGTTGACGTAACAGAACAGAACGTTTAGCTTAAATTGTTGGTAAACTATTAGGCTATTTCTTCACATTATAAGCGTAGCAATGCGCACACAGCAGTAGGATATCAGCATGAATGTTCGAAAATGCAATCAATTAGCTAGAAAACACCATTCTCAAAAGTGATCGAAATGTGATTGTGCATTTTTATGGTGAAAATGATCTTCCCCAAACATGAAACTCACGTGCTGCATATGTATGCCAGTTAGGCTCTACACTAGAGGTTGACTGATTTAAATCTTAATTGCTGATTAATTAGGGCGGATTTCAAGTAAATAACAATCGGAAATCGGTATTTTTGGAAGCCAATTATTATATTTTATTATTTTTACACCTTTATTTAACTAGGCAAGTCAGTTAAGAACACATTCTTATTTTCAATGACGGCCTAGGAACGATGGGTTAACTGCCTTGTTCAGGGGCAGAATGACAGATTTTCGCCTTGTCAGCTCTGGGATTCAATCTTGCAACCTTACGGTTAACTAGTTCAATGCTCTAACCACCTGCCTCTCAATGCACTCCACGTGGATCCTGCCTGTTACGCGAATGCAGTAGAAACCAAGGTAAGTTGCTAGCTAGCATTAAACGTATCTTATAAAAAACAATCAATCATAATCACTAGTTAACTACACATGGTTGATGATATTACTAGTTCATCTTGCGTGTCCTGCGTTGCATATAATCGATGCAACGCTGGGGGATAATTTAACAAAAGCGCAATTGTTAAAAAAGCACAATCGTTGCAAGACTGTACCTAACCATTAACACCAATGCCTTTCTTAAAATCAATACAAAGAAGTATATATTTTTAAACCTGCATATTTAGCTAAAAGAAATCCAGGTTAGCAAGCAATATTAACCAGGTGAAATTGTGTCACTTGTCTTGCGTTCATTGCACGCAGAGTCAGGGTATATGCAACAGTTTGGGCCACCTGGCTCGCTGCGAACTAATTTGCCAGAATTTTACGTAATTATGACATAACATTGAAGGTTGTACAATGTAACAAGACTATTTAGACTTAGGGATGCCACCCGTTAGATAAAATATTGAACGGTTCCATATTTCACTGAAATAATAAGTTTTTTTCTTCTTTTTTCTCTCGAAATTATAGTTTCCGGATTCAACCATATTAATGACCAACAGCTCGTATTTCTGTGTTATTATGTTATAATTAAGTCTATGATTTGATATTTGATAGAGCAGTCTGACTGAGCGATGGTAGGCAGCAGCAGGCTCGTAAGCATTCATTCAAACAGCACTTTCGTGCGTTTTTCCAGCAGCTCTTCGCAAGCACAGCGCTGTTTATGACTTCAAGCCTATCAGCCTAATGGCTGGTGTAACCGATGTGAAATGGCTAGCTAGTTAGCAGGGTGCGCGCTAATAGCGTTTCAAACGTCAATCGCTCTGAGTCTTGGAGTAGTTATAGCCTCGGCTTTTGTGGAGCGATGGGTAACATTGCTTCGAGGGTGGCTGTTGTCCATGTGTTCCTGGTTCGAGCCCAGGTAGGGGCGAGGAGAGGGACGGAAGTTATACTGTTACACTGGCAATACTAAAGTGCCTATAAGAACATCCAATAGTCAAAGGTATATGAAATACAAATGGTATAGAGAGAAATAGTCCTATAAATACTATATTAACTACAACCTAAAACCTCTTACCTTGGAATATTGAAGTATCATGTTAAAAGGAACCACCAGCTTTCAAATGTTCTCATGTTCTGAGCAAGGAACTCAAACGTTAGCTTTTTTTACATGGCACATATTGCACTTTTACTTCTCCAACACTTTGTTTTTGCATTATTTAAACCAAATTGAACATGTTTCATTATTTATTTGAGGCTAAATGGATTTTTATTGATGTATTATATTAAGTTAAAATAAGTATTCATTCAGTATTGTTGTAATTGTCATTATTACAAATAAATCTTTTTTTTTTTTTTTTTAATCGGCCGATTAATCAGTATCGCCTTTTTTTTTGGGGCCCTCCAATAATCGGTATCAGTAATGAAAAATCATAATCGGTCAACCTCTACTCTACACCCCTTGTGAATCGCATTAATGTGCTTAATTTTAAGAAGTTATTTAGCCACTTTAGTTGTGATACAAACCTTATTAAAATATATAGGTCTATGGGATAGGCTACATGAGGTATGTGACTATGATTTGAACAAAACGTCACAAATTAAAAGGAATGCGCTGTTTCTTGCCTTACTGCACACAAGCTGGGCATCATTCACAGGTGATAGGCTAATATTGTCACCCATCAGACTATTCCTGATTTAATCTTATCTTTACATATACTAAATAATATACGCTTTTTATTTAGAATGGACCATTATCACCCACCTGTCTTGAAACAGGGGCAGGGGAAAAAATACATGTCATCGATCCAATTAAATAGTGAATGGAGGATGCATTTCCCATGGTTAATTTTCATGCCAGCCAGGTAGGCTATACTCCTGTTGTGAAGAGAAGCAAAGTGCTTAAAATTAGGAAAGTTGAAAAATAAATATAGTAGGCCTAGCCATTAGAAAGCTGATGGGAGCCTCCTCTTTTTAATAGAGGCCATCACTCTGTTTTCTCACGCAATTGCATAGCCTATACAAATGTTGTGAAACATCAGCTCATGGGCTCTCATGATGTTTAATTCGATTTGCAATGACATTTGCATTGCTGTCAGAGTGATTAGAGGGACAATAGAGTACTGAATATGAATGATTCGTGACCGCTGTTGTGGCGGTAATACGGTCACCGCAACAGCCCTATTTGTGCGTGGATGTATACCTTGGGGTGGTGTGTGTTTGTACCTCCGAACAGTGGGCAGATGCTCCTCCAGGCACTGACCCCTCCCAGGCTGGTATACTGACCCAGAGAGGTCTCCATCAGGAAGAGAGGAACACCACACAGAACCAGAAACAACAGGTAGGGCACAAAGAACACACCTGGGAGAGAGAGAGGGGGGTGGATGAACACAGATAAAGAGACATATGTATAATATACAGTGAGCAAAAAATAATTTAGTCAGCCACCAATTGTGCAAGTTCTCCCACTTAAAAAGATGAGAGAGGCCTGTAATTTTCATCATAGGTACACTTCAACTATGACAGACAAAATGAGAAAAAAAATCCAGAAAATCACATTGTAGGATTTTTTATGAATTTATTTGCAAATTATGGTGGAAAATAAGTATTTGGTCACCTACAAACAAGCAAGATTTCTGGCTCGCACAGACCTGCAGCTTCTTCTTTAAGAGGCTCCTCTGTCCTCCACTCGTTACCTGTATTAATGGCACCTGTTTGAACTTGTTATCAGTATAAAAGACACCTGTCCACAACCTCAAACAGTGAAACTCCAAACTCCACTATGGCCAAGACCAAAGAGCTGTCAAAGGACACCAGAAACAAAATTGTAGACCTGCACCAGGCTGGGAAGACTGCATCTGCAATAGGTAAGCAGCTTGGTTTGAAGAAATCAACTGTGGGAGCAATTATTAGGAAATGGAAGACATACAAGACCACTGATAATCTCCCTCGATCTGGGGCTCCACTCAAGATCTCACCCCGTGGGGTCAAAATTATCACAAGAACGGTGAGCAAAAATCCCAGAACCACACGGGGGGACCTAGTGAATGACCTGCAGAGAGATGGGACCAAAGTTACAAAGCCTACCATGAGTAAAACACTACGCCGCCAGGGACTCAAATCCTGCAGTGCCAGACGTGTCCCCCTGCTTAAGCCAGTACATGTCCAGGCCCGTCTGAAGTTTGCTAGAGAGCATTTGGATGATCCAGAAGAAGATTGGGAGAACGTCATATGGTCAGATGAAACCAAAATATAACTTTTTGGTAAAAACTCAACTTGTTGTGTTTGGAGGACAAAGAATGCTGAGTTGCATCCAAAGAACACCATACCTACTGTGAAGCATGGGGGTGGAAACATCATGCTTTGGGGCTGTTTTTCTGCAAAGGGACCAGGACGACTGATCCGTGTAAAGGAAAGAATGAACAGGGCCATGTATCGTGAGATTTTGAGTGAAAACTTCCATCAGCAAGGGCATTGAAGATGAAACATGGTTTGATCTTTCAGCATGACAATGATCCCAAACACACCGCCCGGGCAATAAAGGAGTGGCTTTGTAAGAAGCATTTCAAGGTCCTGGAGTGGCCTAGCCAGTCTCCAGATCTCAACCCCATAGAAAATCTTTGGAGGGAGTTGAAAGTCCGTGTTGCCCAGCAACAGCCCCAAAACATCACTGCTCTAGAGGAGATCTGCATGGAGGAATGGAACAAAATACCAGCAACAGTGTGTGAAAACCTTGGGAAGACTTACAGAAAACGTTTGACCTCTGTTATATACCCTTTGTTGGCAATGACAAAGTATTGAGATAATAAGTATTTGGTCAATAACAAAAGTTTTTCCACCATAATTTTCAAATAAATTAATTTTAAAAATCCTACAATGTGATTTTTTTTCTCATTTGTCTGTCATAGTTGAAGTGTACCTATGATGAAAATTACAGGCCTCTCATCTTTTTAAGTGGGAGAACTTGCACAATTGGTGGCTGACTAAATACTTTTTTGCCACACCGTATGGGGGACAGAGGAAGGAAGGGGTAGTCATAAAAACATCATGTCAACACCTATTATTTCACACAGAGTGAGTCCATGGAACTTATTATGTGATTTCTTATGTCAAATTTTACTCCTGAACTAATTTAGGTTTGCCTAAACAAAAGAGGGTGAATACTTATGCAACAACTATATTTTAGTCATTTAATTAGTATTCATTTGTAAAAAAAAATATTGAATTTTATTTTCACTAACATTGTGGAATATTTGGTGTCGATCAATTGCAAAAAATAAAATCACAATTAAATCTATTTCCACCCCACTTTGTAACGCAACATAATGTGAAAAAAATCCAAGGTGAGTGAACACTTATCATACCAACTGTACATGTAGGCCTACTTTAGTCTCGTGACAGACTCTTACCCTAACATTTAACTCTGGGTTCCAAGATAAGGCCTACATAGTGTTATGTCTGTACAGTAGGAAGTCGCTTGAGATGTTATTCTTACAGTGGTTGACCCTAGGGTTATTTTACGGCGCCCACTTTCTGTATTGTTCCGTTGACGTTATGATTCAAAAGAGTACAGTTAGCTCTGACATCTGTGGTAACGTCTTTCCTTCAAAACTTAGTTTCTCACCTCCTCCGTTCTTGTAGCACAGGTAAGGGAATCTCCACACGTTGCCCAGGCCTATGATCTGTCCCGCCACAGCCAGCAGGAACTCTGCCTTGCTGGCCCACTGGCCCCGGGCCTGCAGGCCTTCCACTTTCCCGGCCTCCAGACCCTTCTTGCTCTTCATGTGCAGGCCACTGTTCAGCAACACACCTCCCTGCTCCGGAGCAGGCTGGGTTGACATGACGGGATCCAGTAGAGATACACACACACTCCTACAGAAAGAGAGAGGATGGATGAGAATAAGGCACACACTCCTACAGATGGGAAAAATATGAATTAGGCTAGAGTTAGTGAGATAGAGAGAGAGAGAGAGAGAGAGATGGCAGGGAGCTTGCATCTCTAACAGTGAAGATGAATTACCATCGAGGAGCCATTAGTGGGAAAAACAAAGTAAAAATACAAATTTGGGTACAGAATGGGAGAGAGAGAGAGAGGGAGAGGGTTAACATGAGTGCTTACATCTCTGCCGCCTGCGATGGAGAGACCAACAACCTTAGTAGGGCGCTTCTCTGACGGTTGGGCCTGCCTGCGTAACTTATCTGTACCTCCCTTTTCATGGCCCGCCCTGTGTCGGGTGTGTGTCTGCTATCTGACTTCCTCAGGCTACACAAGGTCTACGTTCCAAATGGCACCTTATTCAAAATTGGTGCACTATGTAGGAAATAAGGTGCCATTTGGGACGCAGACAAGGTCTAGAAGGTGTTTGTACATGTGTGTTTGGTGTTTCGGGGGCTGTCAACAACTAATTGTAAATCGTGATTTAAATACATGTCCAAGTCGTAGACTGGCACCACATACGCTCCTGTGCCACGCATCAATTCTGCAGTCTGTTTGTATGTAAACGTGAGCAACTCCATTCCTAAACCCCACCCCCCCCTCCTATCCCACCCCACCCCACACCATAGAGCTCACCAGCTTGTAGTTCAAAAATGCAGAACTGAATCAGCCATTACTATGGGCAAAATGAATGGGGAAAGTAAAAGACACACACAGAGATTGAATTGAATATCTACTAACCCCTTGTTCAATGGCAGAACGACAGATTTGTACCTTGTCAGCAGTGTTGCCAACTTAGCGACTTTGTGTCTATATATTTAGCGAGTATTCAGACCCCTCGAGCAAACACATTTTCAAAAAAGAGACTAGCGACAAATCTAGCAACTTTTTCTGGTGTTATTGGGACTCTGACGTGAAAGCATGTATCGTTCTTACCCTTCTCAACGAGCAGCGGGTTCTACCGGGGGTCCCAAAGCACTCACAGGCGGCCCAGTCCTCTCGCACCAGTCCCTCCCAGCTGCAGTCAGAGCAGGAGATGTTCACCCCTCCACGTCCAGACTGCAAATGAATCGCGCATGCAGGAAGCCGCTGTTGGCTGATCCCGCCCTGAATGTAAATGTAAATAAAAAAATAAAAAATACATTTAAAAAACAAAGTAACTCCGTCAGTGTGTCTCTTGCCCGGATAAAAGAGGAGGGTTGGATTTGTGACATAAAAATTAACAAAAAAGAATCAACAGAAGAAATGTTTAGAACTACAAATAAACTATTTAGGGTGTTTTTTACTCACTTTTTGTCTCTCCTACAGCATCCATCACAATTACATGCACATGGCCAATTATGCAAATTAGGCAATGGCGTCATTTGGCGATTTCGAGCGACTTTTAGGACAACCAATAGCTACTTTCCTTACTGTGGAGTTGGCAACACTGCTCGTCAGCTCCAGGATTCGATCCACTCGGCTATCTGCCTCCCCGATGTACTGCCTAGACTTAGTGCCTAGGAAAGACACCGTGCTTCTACACCTGCATTGCTTGCTGTTTGGGGTTTTAGGCTGGGTTTCTGTACAGCACTTTGAGATATCAGCTGATGTACGAAAGGCTATATAAATAAATTTGATTTGGACATTAAATTGCTTTTTCTATTGTCAGCTGGGTTACTCAAACTGCAACTGTCATGTTACTACTATGTTACCACTGCCTTTGGTTGTTACGTGTGTCTAGTGAGATAGTGATGATAGTCAAGTACCTATATAACGCTGCTTTTTACGGTCTCTGATGTAACCTTTCCAGGATTCATATAGGTTGAGGGACAGAGAGAGCAAAGGCACATGTTCAACACAAGGAGGAATTTCACCGTTTACAACGGATATCCAATAGCCTAGTCAGAAGACACAGGTCCCATTTTTTGCATCCTTTTATACAATCAAGATGCAGAGCTAGATAGAGGCGTAGCTTGCAATTCTTTTTTTGGGCTACAGTGTAGTCGCTGAAGCTACACTATTAGGCTCGAGGCGTAGTTTGCAATGATTTTTGGACTTGTGTGGCCGCTGTTGCTACACTATTAATATCTGTAACAGTTCGCATTTGGCCATTAACGATACACAACTAGGAAATTTGCTTAGCTTTCCTATCAAGTGCAAAAGTAGTTAGTGAAAAAAAATGTACTTGTACCTGGTATGATAGCTTACAATGAATGTAGAGACGGATCTCCACAACATGCCTTCCTTGCGCCTTTCATAACACACCTCACGGGCAACACAAATTGTTGTGAGCATATGCGGACGGATGTAAAACGGTGAACTTTAGAATTACTGGGTTAATCATTAATAATAATCAGGTTTCATTTGGTACGGTTATCGAAAACTTTCATACACCATACAACAGCGCAGATGAAACCACACAAATAAATAGCCTAAAAACAATGCGTTTTTCGTGGTCAACATTGAGCATTTCACAAGTATTACGACCGCGGTTATTTTAGCCTACCTAATTCCGAAGAGCAGCCTATACATTTCCCGCGTTCACGTGCTATTCGGAACTAGGAAACACTTAAATGTCCGACTTGCTAACTGGTTGTAGTTATACGGGTGCCGCGTTCAACCAGTAACAATTCCGGGTTTGTCTGAGTTTTCAAGTTTCCGACTTGCCCTTGAACGCAGCATTAGAAGCCGAAAGACGTTCACCAGCAGCGGGTCCTACAGCACTTACACCTCTGTCACAAAGAACAGTCGCCAATGCTGGAAACCCTTCAAGACGAAAGGCATGAGTGTTACTCAGAGAATAATGCGTCTTGCTGGGGTTCCTTTTGCCTGCTATATTTTTTAAATTTTAAATTCTCCTCTAAAATAAAACATATTGTAGTTATGAAGCTACAGTAACAGAATATGACTACAGTAATATTGCAGTCTATCTGCAAAATTACCACAGTTGAAGTACAGTTGACTTGCAAACGTACTGCAGTAGACAGCACAGGTGATCTTCTATGGACCATAAGTGAATACACAACTGGTCTGATACTATTATTGTAGACATGAACACACACACACACGCACTCACGCACGCACGCACACACACACACACACACACACACACACACACACACACACACACACACACACACACACACACACACACACACACACACACTTAATAATACCCCCAATAGATACAAGACTGAGCATGAACTTGTTTATGTAATGCCAAAGGTAGATTATGATCACTCTACTCTTGGTAAAACTGAATAATCAAACCCCTATTGGAACTGGGACTCTACCTCATTTTTAATGTCCTTCTCGTCTCCATGCTTCTCTAAGTCGCCTAATATGTACTTTGGCAATTCACGATCCTCTTCACAATCCAAATGAGGCATTGTTCCTTGAAAGAAGGGACTTGTATAGGGTATTGTTTTCCTAACTTTTTTTTTTTTTTTTTTTACAGGGGGAGGCAGGTAGCCTAGTGGTTAAAAGTATCAAAATGTTTTTTTTAAAATAACTAAATATTATTTTCAAATTTTCCCTTTTTTTCTAGTTGTCATGCAATTGTCAATAGTGTTCACACTGCACTTAGCCTAGGGCTTAGCCCTCCTTAGCCCTGGACTAAGAGAGCTTTTAGCCCAGGGCTAAGCGACTGCTTACACTTGCACATATTAAATCTAGGATAGCGCCAACCTTAGCCCAGGGTGAGCCAATCACAGTCCCCTAATTTGAATATTCTACTCCAGAAAAATGACAGTCGGTTTCAGTTAGCCCTGTTTATGTGAACACATGCTAAGCTAGCCCAGGGTCAGTCTTAGCCAAGAGCTAAGGCAAGCCAGGGGCTAAGAACAATGCAGTGTGAAAAGGCCGGAATAACTGTGCACTGAGTGGATTGAACTCTAAGCCTTTCAAACATTTCTGTGTTTGCACTCCCTCCTCATTGCCCAAGCAGGCAAAGCTTATAGCCTTGCAGGCTCTAAAATGTATTGACCAGTGCATAGCTTACCCATTTTATTCATCCAAGATGAAGACCTTAAATGGAATACTTAGTTTCTTGACTCAAAGTCCACATGTAATCTAGTGTGTTTATTCAATATTAAAGTAACAGTATACGACAACCGCTCTATTAATTCAGAATAAATTATCGCCCACACAAAAGCCATCAAAAAAGTACAAGATTGTTGGTGGATGGATGTAGGTTGAGCAACAGCTGAACGAAGTGTTAAGGCTAAAAGGAAGTGAGGTCGCTGCCACCTGTAGCTTTATCCCGTTCTTACCACTGGGCACCTGCATAGGAAATGAACATAAGGCTCTGACTAGACTATAGTGTTGTAGGTTAGCTAGTGGGTAGACATTTTTAGTGTCAACGGCATTCCTCCAGGTGTCTCCAGTCGTGTGTAAGACTTCCGAGACACCCATTACCCATTTGAGTAGAACAAACAACTTTGTTTTTAACAACATAAATATCTGCCTTTCCAAGTTTACATTCACACTTTCTCTACTGAATTTGTCAAGTGCTTTTGGCTGATGATGATTCTAAGCTGAGTCATGTCTGGTGTTCAGTATACTAGCTTCAGTGTGATCTCACGTTCCATCCCTAGTGCACCTAGCATAACATGCCACAGCTACATACAGGTGACCTTAGCGGCTGCCACGGCCTCCTGCTACTGCCATCCCCAATGTCAACACTGGCCTCCTTCCTCCTGGGACTGAAAGAACATAAGAGAGAGTGAGAACCAATGTACCAAAATGCACTTCCACCTTCGACTGCAGTTGTCATTTCCATGTCAGTTGGTTTTGTTTTGGAAAAGCACACATAGTTTCATAAATTCCATCTGCCTGTTCTTACAAAGCGCAGGCCTGTGGATTTGCTTGTAGTGTGAGGGTAGACTTGCTTGTAAACCACGCATTCACACACACGTACACATGCACCCACAGACAAGACACTGACCACCATCATTCTGTCATTAACGCATCACTATTCTGATCTGTCATCGGCTTCTTGGTACAAGTCTGTCATCTACTCTTTAATACTCGGTTAGATCATTGGCTGTTTACAACAGGGATCTGTCATATGGGACCCTCAACATTCTGAGCTGTTATCGTCTCACCATCCCAAGCTTTCAGTTTGCTTGGGATGCTAATTACTTGCCTCAGTGCTAAAACTGTCTCCATTCCTATTTATTTAACTGGGCAAGTCAGTTAAGAACAAATTCTTATTTACAATGACTGCCTACCCCAGCCAAACCCTAACCTGGATGACGCTGGGCCAATTGTGCACCGCCCAATCACAGCTGGTTGTGATACAGTCTGGAATCGAACCAGGGTATGTAGTGACCCCTCTAGCATTGAGATGCAGTGCCTTAGACCGCTGCGCCACTCGGGAGCCCCCAAAGTAAATTATTGAAAAGCAAAATAATAGGACAGCAGAGAAGCCAAATTGATGAGCGAGGAACACCATCTCCAATCTGGTGGGTTGAGAATAAAGAGTCATCCATCTGGGAAGACAAAGCTAGCTATAAACTAAATATAAATAATACATTGCTCGTAGTTTTTGCTATTGTGGAGTCTGTCGTTCTATAAATGGTGTCTTTGCCAGTTAGGCCATCCCAGGCAATTCTCAAAAAGGTAACAGGCTGTGTCATTGTCTGTGCTCATTTAGCCTGCTTTTTATAGGCACCGTAAAACCAAGACTCCCGCCCATAATCTGCTCCAAGTCTCCATTCAGAAAATTACATTCCTGAGGTTGAGCTGGGCCAGGTTAGTTTACACTACATTCTTAGAAAAAAAAAATCCTTGTAGAACCAGAAAGGGTTCTATCGCTTGCAACGAGAGCAGTTTTAACAAAGATCAACTGTACTAAGTGTTCAGGCTTTGATATGGTCTCATCTTGATTACTGTCCGGTAATATGGTCTGGTGCAGCAAAGAAAGACCTAGCAAAGCTGCAGCTGGCTCAAAACAAAGCAGAACGCCTTACCGTTAACTGCACACACAGAACCAACATCAACAACACTCACGATGGTCTTTCATAGTTGAGGGTCGAGGAAAAATTCACTACTTCTCTTCTAGTTTTTTAAAGAAACATTTGTGTGTTAAAAATGCCTAACCACTTGTATAATATTTTCGCATACACTTCAAACAGACATACCCCACCAGACACACCACTATGGGTTTCTTCAGGGTACCCAAACCAAAAACAGATTTAATGCATCGCTCAGTTATTTATACAGTCATGTCATGGTGGAATGCTCTGCCACCAGAGGTTACTCAGGCAAACAGCAAGTGTAGCTTTTAAAAACATCTTGTATCTGTCACGACTTCCTCCGAAGTCGGTCCCTCTCCTTGTTCGGGCGGCGTTCGGTGGTCGATGTCACTGGCCTTCTAGCCATCGCCCTTTTCATTTTCCATTTGTTTTGTCTTTGTCTTACACACCTGGTTTCAATTCCCTAATTACTTGTTCATTATTCAACCCTCTGTTCCCCCATGTTTGTTTGTGAATAATTGTTTGTATATAATACGGTCTATTATGTGGGCTCTCTTTATTGTATTGTATTTGTCTATTTTGCGTAAATTACGTTTATTTACTCATATCTGCTGTCCTGCACCTGACTCCTCTACACAAGCTACACACAGACCACATTACAGTATCGCAGAACCTCTCCTCTTTCTAAAGATCAAATTGAACTGTACTGGATATAAGAATATGAATATGTATATATGAATAGTGTGCCAATAGTATTTTTGTTGTGTCTTGGTGTCCTTCCCATATACGTACAACTTTTGAATTTAATGTTATATCTTATGTTGTTCTTATCTATTACTGTTCTGTACTTTGTCATGTATTTGTACGTTTTATGTGGAACCCAGAAAGAGTAGCTGCTGCATGTGCAGTAGCTAATGGGGATCCTAATAAACTAAACTAACATATTAGGCACTGTTATCATCCTCTATTACCTCTTCACCAAATCTTTCCCAAATATGACCTTTCAGTCCCTCCTATCTCTTTATTTTCAAATCCATTTCAAAGCTTTTCTCTTATTTAATTCAACTCTGACAGTGTCCTTTTTGCCTCCATGGATACATTTTTCTGCCTGTTCCCCAAAGCATTTGGCGATTGCCGTGTAGGCTATTTGGTGCATGTACAGTTAGCTTAGACTTAAGCTCTAATGCCAGATAGCTTAAAATAATGAAAGAAAAACTTCAATGTAGCCTATAGATATAAATTGTACAATAATTATACATTTATTTATTTTTATTTAACCTTTATTTAACATGGCAAGACAGTTAAGAACTAATTCTTATTTACAAGATTTTGTAAGGTATTGTTTTCTCTTTACCCACCCGCCCTTCATCTCCACATTATTTAATGACCCTAAACCTGCCCGCTCTGCAGTTGTGAGTCAACCAGCAAATCACAACAACACGTACTACCATAACAAGACTCAGTGGTAATGCCATTCATCCACAGCAAAGCTCACTACTGACCTACACAGGCTGGTCTGCACTGGGCTGGTCACTGAGGGTCAAGATTAAGGAAGTCTAAAAATGAACACACACTTACACACAGGTTGGTAATTCAAGATCCTCTTTAGACTCCGTTGGCGAGTGAAAGAAGGGACTATGTATCGTTTTTGTCAATAGTTATGTACCTGTGAAACATTTTTGTTTGACAGAAAGACACACACACACACACACAGATAAATCCCCCCCCCCAACACACACAGACCTCACCCCACACACTTTTTCATATCCACATTCCAAACCCAACTCCAGACTCCATTCAGCTACTTGGGACAAATCAAATACCAGCGTAAGAGTCTTTTCACACAGTGGCCATTGTTCTGTGCAGAACAGACCTGGAGTCCCTGTAGATTAGTGGCAGAATTTAGCCCAGGCACAATCGTAGGCCTCTACTAGCATCCCACTGGGCAGAAACGGGTTGAATCAACGTTGTTTCCATGTAATTTCAACCAATATATTCAATGTGATGACGTTGAATCAATGTGGAAAACTAATTGGTTTTCCAAAAAAATCATCAACAAAGAAATGTTCTCTTTTAACCTAAATCCAATGACATGATGAATTTATTTGTTGATTTTATGTTGAATTCACATTAGTTGACAACTCAACCAAATGTAAATCAAAACTAGACGTTGAATTGACGTCGGTGTCCAGTAGCATGCTTTATGGTGCCTTTAACTGATGTCTAGCAGGCAGGGCACTAGTTCACACATTCCCCATGTTGACACTACTAGACCCCAGCATCACTCACTGATACACCACACACCACTCGCCTGGATTCAGCCCTATCACCACAGAGGTCTAGTCATTGGGGTATTGCGGTATTTTGGGGTCGGTAAGGGTAGCTGTGTGTATGAGGGATTTTCATGTTAATACTAGACCTGATGTAAAAATGTATCTGAAATCTTTGCGCGAACTGTAGCTGTGCTTGATTGAGTTTGCTTGGATGAATTGAACCAATGGAATAGTCCTAAAAGTGCAAACACCTGCCCATCTGGTATACCAGGCAGACTCAAGCAAACAAACAAAGTATAATAACAACAACAAAAATACTGAATACAGTTGGTCACAGCTGGACATAGTTTATTTGCTCTTTGTTGGTCCTGATTCAACATGTGATGCTAGCACTATGTTCTGTCCAACCCACTGAGCCACTGTATCTGCTTAAGTTACATTTGCTACATACAGTGCATACGGAACCTCTTGACTTTTTCCACATTTTATGTTACAGCCTTAAATTGTTTTTCCCCCCTCGTCAATCTACACACAATACCCCATAATGACAGTGCAAAAACGTATTTTTTGCTAATTTATTGAAGCACCTTTGGCAGCGATTACAGCCTCGAGTCTTCTTGGGTATGACGCTACAAGCTTGGCACACCTGTATTTGGGGAGTTTCTCCCATTCTTCTCTGCAGATCGTCTCAAGCTCTGTACGGTTGGATGGGGAGCATTGCTGCACAGCTATTTTCAGGTCTCTCTAGAGATGTTCGATTGGGTTCAATTCCGAGCTCGGCTGGGCTCCTCAAGGACATTCAGAGACTTGTCCCGAAGCCACTCCTGCATTGTCATGGTTGTGTCCTTAGGGTCGTTGTCCTCTTGGAAGGTGAACCTTCGCTCTGGAGCAGGTTTTCATCAAGCAAGGTTTTCATCTGTACATTGCTCCGTTAATCTTTCCCTCGATCCTGACTAGCCTCCCAGTCCCTGCCGCTGAAAATCATCCCCACAGCATGATGCTGCCACCACCATGCTTTAGGGATGGTGCTAAGTTTCCTCCAGATGTGACGCTTGGCATTCAGGCCAAAGAGTTCAATTTTGGTTTCATCGGGCTGTTGTGCATTTTACTGAGAAGTGGCTTCTGTCTGGCCACTTTACCATAAAGGCCTGATTGGTGGAGTGCTGCAAAGATGGTTGCCTTTCTGGAAGGTTCTCACATCTCCACCGAGGAACTCTGGAGCTCTGTCAGAGTGACCACTGGGTTCTTGGTCACCTCCTTGACCAAGGCCCTTCTCCCCTGATTGCTCAGTTTGGCCGGGCGGCCAGTTCTAGGAAGAATTTTGGTGGTTGCAAACTTCCATTTAAGACTGATGGAGGCCAATGTGTTCTTGGGGGCTCTCAATGCTGCAGAAATGTTTTGGTACCCTTCCCCAGATCTGTGACTCAAGATAATAATTTCTCGGAGCTCTACGGACAATTCCGTCGACCTCATGGCTTGGTTTTTGCTCTGACATGCACTGTCAACGGTGGGACCTTTTATAGACAGGTGTGAGCCTTTCCAAATAATATCTAATAAATTGTATTTACCACAGGTGGACTACAATCAAACTGTTGAAACATCTCAAGGATGATCAATGGAAACAGGATGCCCCTGTCCTCAATTTTGAGTCTCATAGCAAAGGGTCTGAATACTTTTGTATATAAGGTATCTGTTTTTCATTTTTAATACATTTGCAAAAATTGCTAAAAAACTTTTTTTCACTTTGTCTTCATGGGGTATTGTGTGTAGATTGCTGAGGAAAATGTTTAATTTAATCAATTTTAGAATAAGGCTGTAACGTAACAAAATGTGGAAAAAGTCAACGGGTCTGAATACTTTCCGAAGGCACTGTATTGGTGGTCTGAGATCTACCCAGACACTACTGACATTAGCAGAGTACCAGGCTGCATAAGCGACAAAATCGGATTTATTTTGTGGGGGAACTCAGTCGGGGTCTCAACTTACTATTGACACTAAAAACACTAGAATACTCCATTTTGATGTTTGGTTGTCCATTATTCAACAATTTTCCTCTTGTTATGTCAGTCACTGACAGGACTAAATTAGCCATGTCAGCTAACAATGTTTTAGATAGGTAGTTATTTTAGCCAACCATATAAACCTTGAAGTAATCATGGCCGATGCTGATTTTCCTTTGGACCGGGCTACAGATTACTATATCGGTTCTGCTGACACAGGACTAGAAAAGGCCCAGTACACTGTTTTGATTTGGATTTGTCAGGGGGTGCTGCAGCTCATGAGCTGTCCTAACCAGTCTAAGAGTTACCAGCAGGTGTCCTGATAATAGAAAAATGCAGCAAGTCATGGGGTCCCTTGCGCCACATTCAATTGCTTTGGAGTTGTTCATATAATGTTTTGATATTCCTATAGGCCTGTGATCAATTCATAAATGATCTAGACCGACACGCGAAAAGTATCTCTTGCGCCTTTGGACAATGATTTCACATTAGGCCCATTTCACATGATATGCATGAATACTTATAACCACTCGGCGAATAAATAAACACATTTTTCTTGTGTTCAAATTATAGACCTTTCAACATAGCTGCAGGAAGATGTTTTGGGGGGTGGGGCCGATGTGATTTTATCACCGACAGGGTGGGGGCAAGAAAAACTGTTTTGGCACGGATATCGGTCCGCTTTTGTGAAACAATCAAATATTTCAATGTATTTTCTTTTCAGATTTCTCAAGTGATACTGCAGCACCCATACTTCCCGCTGCTCTGCCTTTCCAACATTGTACGCAAGGTTGTATGCAACATTACCGGCAAGTGACTTAGAGTTGCAAGCGATTTAGAGTTGTTAAAACAGGCCTAGACCAGTGTGTCTAAATAATGATGATTACTGTAAAAAAACAAAAAAAGAGTCACATTCACCGTGGTTGTTTGAAGCGTGCTATAGAGCTCACAGCTCACAGCTGACGATGCTAGCTGGTTTATCCTCAATTTGCAACCGTGTCAATGAGCGTCATCACTATCTTTCCTTTGCGCTCTCTCAAACTGTTGTGATTACCAGCCGAGATAAACTTTTCTGTGTTGATTTTACTCCTGGCTCAGAGTTTGTCTGGGCAGTGTCTTAACATCACTCTAAAACATACTCTTGAGCTGGGAGTGTTTATAGTCTTAAAACAGGATTCCTAAGACCTTTTCTGAGATGCTTTGTGGATACAGGCCCGTGCTCTTCCCCTCACCACTGCTCCCCTGTCTATGACCCCTTCACACATTTCCTCTTTCTCGGATGTGGCCAATATGGCTTACCCTCAACCCCCCTGACCTCCATGTCAAACACACCAGGGGGAAAGCACTAATCTAATATTCCCTTGCAGCATTTTGCCCTAAAAGTTTGCCATTGGGCAGGGCTCCCCTGAGGCGATCGAGGGAGGCCATTTAATTTTGTATTTATTGTGAATGGCGCTTTAATGCTAATAATCCTTCCTGGGGATTTTATGTGCTCTGGGCTGAGAAGGAGGGGGACTGACTACTACTCCCAGTCTGGAGTCCCTCTGAAACAATGGTCTCTCTCTCTCCTTGAATTAGAGTGGACAAACCCACTCCCACACCCCATCCTCCATCCAAGAGGGCTAATTGGGGTTAGGAGCTAGTTTAATGAGGCCAGACTAAGCAGGCTGGCCTATAGGCTGGAGACATGTGAGTAGGAAATAATGATGCACTCTCTCTCTCTATGGAGAGTACATATTAAGTACATATTGTAGGGACAGAGAGAGGACCGGATGTTAACTTAAAAAAAATCTGTGTGCATTATTCAAATGTCCATGCAAATCTTCCATTGACATAAAGCATGATTTACAGTCTGAATCATGAGTGTCGGACTCAATTTAGGAGTCACAGGTGTTGATCTCAAGTTAGGAGTTACGGGTGTTGATCTCTTAGGTTCCAGTTGCTTCTAAGAGTCAAAGCAAGACCATGGTTCTTCTCAAGGAGTACAGTCCTGTCAACATCTCTTCTCATCTCTTCCACTCTCTTCTGTCGCACACAAGGCCACAGCTTTCAGCAAGACCATACATTGCACAGTGCAAATACTGACACAGTCAATGGGGCCATACTCAAAAACATCAACATGGATGATGGAGGTATGTGTGTGTTTGTTTTAGTTTGTACATGTGTGTCTGTGTAAATGTGTGTGTGTACGTCTATGTACATGAGTGTAGTTTGTATTTGTGTACAGTATGTGTTTGCGTGTTAGTGTACATGTGTCTGTGTGTACATAAGTGTGTTTGCGTTGAATAAACACTTTGTGTTGACACACTGCACAAGTAAGATGGATGAGGACAAGAGTCAGCATTCCCAGTTGTCATTATATGGAATCCTATAGGATTCTCAGGAACGCTAGTGATCAAGAAGACCATGGATGGGGCAACATGTACAGACCACAAACCCACCTGGTGGTCAAATTCCCATCCCATGCTCCGGTGATCCGAGCTGGGAAGAGATGGTTCCAGACAAGCCAAACAAACACAGATTCCTACTGCTCACTGATCCTGGAGCCTAGGTCTAAACGGTCTAACCACGAGACCAGGCTACAAACCGACACACATACATATGCGCGCACACACATACACATCACATGCGTGCACACACATACACATGCATGCACGCAAGCATGTACACATACACAGGTATGCGCACAAGCACACACACATGCACCCACACAAGCACACACACACACATACACACACACACAGTTCCTCGGTGTCCACATCACTGAGGGCTTAACATGGTCCTCTCCCAGCTGAACAGTCGTGAAGAAGGCATGGCAGTGCCTTTTCTCCTTCAGGAGGCTGAAACAATTTTTTCATTTTACTTCACTACATTCCTAAAGAAAATAATGTACTTTTTACTCCATACATTTTCCTTGACACCCAAAGGTACTCGTTACATGTCGAGTGCTTAGCAGGACAGGAAAATGGTTCTGGCCAATTCACGCACTTATCAAGAGAACATGTGTTCATCCCTACTGCCTCTGGTCTGGCAGACTTACTGAACACAAATGCATTGTTTGCAAATGATGTCTGTTGGAGTGTAGCCCTGGCTATCCGTACATTTTAAAAACAAGACAATGGTGCCGTCTAGTTTGCTTTATATAAGGAATTTTAAATGATTTTTGATACTTAGTAATTCCTATCAGAATCAAGCCAGAGGGAAGATATCCATCAATGTTTAAATGTTACCACCCACAACGTGCACTCAGAATGACTGCTAAGGTGAAGGACTTAACAACCAAGACTACCTAAAACACCTAAACTGGAACAACCATCTCAGTAATGAGTGTAATAAAGCCAACCCCTTACAGATTGGATTCGTTTATAAAGTTATTTATCTGTATTTCTTTCTTTCTATAGTATAAGATCAATTAATCAAAGTCAGAGGTGGAAAAAGTACTAAATTATCATACTTGAGTAAAAGTAAAGGTACTGTAACGATCTTCTTTATCTGAGGAACAGAAAAGATCGGACCAAAACGCAGCGTGGTAAGTGTCCATGATAAATTTAATGTAACTGAAAAACAAAGTGAAACAACGAAAATCAAAACAGTCCTGAAAGGTGACACAACACAAAACAGGAAACAACTACCCACAAACACCAGGTGGGAACAGGCAACCTAAGTATGGTTCTCAATCAGAGACAACAATAGACAGCTGCCTCTGATTGGGAACCATACCAGGCCAAACACACAGAAAACAACACAATTCACACCCGACCAAACCAAAATAGAGACATGAAAAGGAACTAAGGTCAGGGCGTGACAGATACCTTAATAGAAAATAGAACAAGTAAAAGTAAAAGTCACCCAGTAAAATACTACTTGAGTAAAAGTCTAAAAGTATCTGGTTTTAAATGAACTTAAGTACAGTGGTGGAAAATGTACTAAATGTCATACTTGAGTGAAAGTAAAAAGTAAAAGCTATAAGTCAAATTCGATATGTGTAGCAAACCAGACGGCTCCGTTTCCTTATTATTATTATTATTATTATTATTTGACAGCCAGGGGCATACTCCACCACTCAAGAAGTGAAGTGGACCCTTTTCCTGTCCTGCTAAGCATTCAAATTGTAACAAGTACTTTTGGGTGTCAAGGAAAATGTATGGAGTAAAAAGTACATTATTTTCTTTAGGAATGTAGTGAAGTAAAAATTGTCAAAAATATAAATAGTAAAGTACAGATACCCCCAAAAACTGCTTAAGTAGTACTTTAAAGTATTTTTACTTAAGTACTTTACACCACTGATCAAGGAGCATGAGGTAATGCAGGTACTGTATTATAACAAACTATTCTAAAAAGCAACCTGCAACAAAGCATGCTGGGAAATATGATAATGTTCCCCCTCCCACTTCGTTTTCACTCTGAGTTAACAGAAATTAGTATTTTATTTTTATTGAACCTTTATTTAACTAGGCACATCAGTTAAGAACAAATTCATATTTTACAATGACCCTCACCTAACCCGGAGGATGCTGGGCCAATTGTGCACCGCCCTACCAGGACTCCAGATCACAGCCAGTTGTGATACAGCCTGGGATTGAACCAGGGTCTGTGGTGACACCTCTAGCACTAAAAGTCAGTGCCTTAGACCGCTGCGCCACTCAGGTGCAACAACAACACTTCACGATTGAAAATATTTCTTGAATCAAATGTCCTGTTCAGTTGTGCTGAAATGTTGGTAAGGTGCCAGACATACCTAACACTGATCTGAATCAAAGGTAAGGGAAGTCACATCCAGTTGTAACGACTAAATACACTCTCAACAGGATGATGGGAAAGTCAACACTGGTTTTTAAAATCTGAAAACGTAGGAGATACTGTTTTATTCTTACATTCTAAACACTGAGTTTAAGACGAGAGCACTTATTTGCTAATCTACATGCCAAATGTTTAAGTTTTTAAAGATGTTTAGCTTATAAATGTGTCACGTGTTTCATGGTTTTTACAGTGTACGATACTGCTAAAATAACGATTGATTAGATGTATTACTACCACTGCGCTGCTGTTCATTGATTATCAATCTATTTATCCTGGTGCTGGTCACTATTACTCCAGTTTACATGTAAAATCCTTCGTTAACCTGTCTCGTCCCCTTCATCTACACCGATTGAAGTGACATCAATAAGGGATCATAGCTTTCACCTGGATTCACCTAGTCCGTCTGTCATGGAAAGAGCAGGTGTTCTTAATGTTTTGTACACTCAGTGTGTATTACCATTAATATAACACCATAAGTGTTCATACATTCCTGCTACCAGTCACTTTTCAACCCTGTTTACATGTTTACTGAAAACAATATATAAAATGCAACATTCAACAATTTTACAGTTCAGAAAAGAAAATCTGTCAATTTAAATCAATTCATTAGGCCCTAACCTACAGATTTCACATGAATGGGAATACAGATATGCATCTGTTGGTCACAGATACCTTACTAAAAAAGGTAGGGGCGTGGATCAGGAAACCAGTCAGTATCTGATGTGACCATCATTTTCCTCATGCAGCACGACACATCTCCAACACATAGAGTTGATCAGTCTGTTGATTTTGGCCGTGTGGAATGTTGTCCCACTCCTCAACAATGGCTGTGTGAAGTTGCTGGATATTGGTGGGAACTGGAACACGTTGTCATACACGTCGATGCAGAGCATCCCAAACAAGGTCAATGGGTGGCATGTCTGGTGAGTATGCAGGCCATGAAAGAACTGGGACATTTACAGCTTCCAGGAATTGTGTACAGATCCTTGCGACATGAGCCTGTGCATTATCATGCTGAAACATGAGGTGATGGCGACGGATTAATTGCACGACAATGGGTGTCCGGATCTCGTCACAGTATCTCTGTGCATTCAAATTGCCATTGATAAAACGCAATTCTGTTCGTTGTCTGTAGCTTGTGCCTGCCCACACTATAACCCCATCTCCACCATGGGATACTCTGTTGATAACATTGACATCAGCAAACCGCTCACAACGTCAAACACGTGGTCTGCGGTTGTGAGCCTGTTGGACGAACTGCCAAATTCTCTAAAATGACGTTGGCGGTGGCTTATGGTAGAGAAATGAACATTCAATTCTCTGGCAACAGCTCTGGTAGACATTCCTGCAGTCAGCATTCCAATTGCACATTCCTTCAAAACATGAGACATCTGTGACATTGTGTTGTGTAACAAAACTACATATTTTAGGCCTTTTATTGCCCCCAGCACAAGGTGCACATGTGTAATGATCTTGCTGTTTAATTAGATTTTTGATATCCCACACCTGTCAGGTGGATGTATTATCTTGCCAAAGGAGAAATGCTCACTAATAGGGATCTAAACAAGTCACATCCTGTTAAAGGTCCCCAAAGCACACACATCCATGAGTTGCTTGTCTTTTCAGTTTGCTGCAGCTAGCGACTGGAACGAGCTGCAACAAACACTCAAACTGGACAGTTTTATCTAATTTTCTTAATTCAAACACTCATTCATGGACACTTACTGACAGTTGTGGCTGCTTTGCGTGATGTATTGTTGCCTCTACCTTCTTTCCCTTTGTGTTGTTGTCTGTACGCAATAATGTTTGTACCATTTTTTGTGCTGCTACCATGTTGTGTTGCTACCATTTTGTTGTCATGTGTTTCTGCCATGCTATGTTGTTATCTTAAGTCTCTCTTTATGTAGTGTTGTCTCTTGTCGTGATGTGTGTTTTGTCCTATATTTCTATTTAAATGTATTTTTATTTTTAATCCCAGCCCCCGTTCCCGCAGGAGGCCTTATGATTTTTGGTAGGCTGTCATTGTAAATATGAATTTGTTCTTAACTGACTTGCCTAGTTAAATAAAGGTTAAAGAAATTAAATAAACACTTTACATGTTGAATTTATATTTTTGTTCAGTGTATATCCGCCTATCATACCTACACGGACACTGACACCCACACACCCACACCCACACGCTCACACTAACACCCACACACTTACACTTACACTGACACACACATACACCCACACACTCACCACCACCACCATACACCCACCCATTACTTTTGCTCATCTACCTCAGATACTCCAGTATCCCTGCACACTGTAATTTTGGTACTTGCACTGACCCTGAATATAGCTTCCTCTTTAATTTCTAATTTCTCATGTTATATTTTTAGATTTTATTAGTTATACTATTTTGATATTGAATACTGCTTGCAAGTTAAGCATTTCACTGTACTTGACAAATAAAACTGAACGAGGGCTGCTGTTTGTAAACCAAACACACCCATCCAAGTATCTTGGTTTAGCAATGCACAACTCCCCGTTGTTGCCCACAAGACTAAGCAACAGGTGCATTAAACCACATAATCCCTTCACACAAATACAAATCAACCATGAACTAATACTACTACACATGACCAGCCAATATCCTTTCACTGCACCAGTACACACTTACTGTACAACGCAACCGACCACCAAATACATTGTGTCCTCAATTAAAAACACATCACACGTGTTCCAAGCCCATTTGCTAATGCTAATATGAACGTTTCACCCAAATACATTTTGTATCTGTCACGCCCTGACCGTAGAGAGCTTTTTATGTCTCTATTTTGGTTTGGTCAGGGTGTGATTTGGGTGGGCATTCTATGTTCTTTTTCTATGTGTTTTTATTTCTGTGTGTTTGGCCGGGTGTGGTTCTCAATCATAGGCAGCTGTCTATTGTTGTCTCTGATTGAGAACCATACTTAGGAAGCTCTTGCTCACATGTGTTTTGTGGGTAGTTGTTTTGTGTCTTTCTGCACCAGACAGAACTGTTTCGGTTTTGTTTGTTGTTAATCAGTGTTCAGTTCAAATAATAAAGATGAACATGTACCACGCAGCCCCTTGCTCCCCCACTCCTTCCAACAGCTGTTACAGTATCCCTCTAGCAGTATTCACCCACACAGCCTCAACAAAGCCCCCCCCCCCCAAACACCTGTTCAGGAATGGGTCAGAAGATGTGGTGCAGACCTGCTGGGGGTCTAGATGATGGTTTGTAAGAGATCTTGAGGTTAGGTCTGGAGGTATGGTAAGGAATGCAGAACTAGTCCTCTGAGCGCAATTTGATTATCTCGAGTAATTAAACAATAATCCCTTTCTCGGCCAGCTTCCACCGCCGCCAGTGAATAGAGTTTGTTTGTCACTCATACTGGGTGAACAGGGAGAGTAGATAAAGCCTTCTGATTGTGCCAACACCGACGCCGTGAGAACCAGTGTTAGGGCAACCAAGGAGGACCATGGGAATTTGAGTCTACAATGTTCAACCAGACCAGCACCCCATTCCCAAAGAAACGTTTGGTAACCTGCATACTATTAACATCCTTATTCTAATTCGGCAAGAACTATTGTTGGCCCGCGCGTTTCCATACTGTAAACATGATGTGGGGGGTTCCTAAATAATAAATAAATAGTTTAATTTCATTAGAGCAGGTTATTTATTATTATTTTTTTCTTCAAGACCCAAATGAGAAATTGATGGCTCCACCCATGACCCAAATTGCCCTCCAACTACCCAAATTAAGAATAAATAGTGTGCAATTATAGATGTATTCTTATAATTCGTGACCCACCTTTCCCGACCCATAGTTTAAGAAACCCTGCGTTCGTGTGTTATTGCATTATTGCGTGGCTATCGTCTCCGGCTCGCTTTGCAGGTTCGCCTTGGTTTTTAACATTCCACAGACAGAGCCTATTGATATGCCTGGATACCAGGACCTTAACTGAGGCTAAGCACCTTGGTCAAGGGCTTTTGGCGAGTCGCCCCATTGAGTTATGTGTTTTTTTTTTTTTTTGGAGAGCCCCTGTGGCCTTGTTGACTAGGGGCTGAAACAATAGCATTCTCTCATCAGAGGTTGAGAGGTTCACTAAGGTTGGGGCACTCAGACTGTTAACAAAGCTAAAGGCTGAGTCATGGCCTCTGGTCGAATGTGTGTGTGTGTGCAACCCAGTCCAGTGTGCATGTTGGAGGGTTGGGGGGGTGTCCTTCATGTGATTTAGAGAGCAAACAAAACATAAAAACATTGTGCGGCCATAAGCCCGCCTGCAATATATGATCAAACCTCCTGAGCTTTCCACTATTATTGCCCATGTGATCACCCAATAGTACCCTCAAACTCAACTCTGGACCTCAAAGCCAGTTCCACTCCTTTCTTTCATTGTTTCATTGTCTAAATCAGGAACTGATTTAGACATGGACACCAGGTAGGTGCAATTAATTATCATGTAGAACAGAAAAGCAGCAGGCTCCGGACCTCGTAGGGTAAGAGTTGAATAACCCTGCGTATAGTATATTACTTTTCTTGGAAAGAGAATGGAGGGTTAGGGTTAGGATTTCATGAGAGTCACACCTGGGTCTGACACAAAATGTCTTCACTCTCAGTTCTCCCTCCAGACAGAAAAACACAAACAAGACCTTGTTGTTGGGGCCAGGAAGTGGAGGTGAATGGAGCAGCGTGTCAGGCCCGAGGCTTAAGGCCTAGGATAAAGGAACCAGGTAGGGGGGGTCATGGAAAGGCGGTGGGAGACGACAAGGAATTGGGCTTTGTCTGTTATTCCAAGCTGGGTTGGAGAACTTGGGTCTCGTTAGAAGATTTCTTACTTGCCATACAATAACACGTCCTCCGGCCCAATGTACAAACAAAAACAAGGCAGGAGTGAAAGCAGAGCCGGCTTCAGAGTTGGAGCTGGGCCAGCAGACTAGGCGTAACATAGTAAATGAACATCTGGGACACTCAAATTAATATGATATGTTAAGTTTGGTATGGTTACACAAGACAGATGGTTACTTAAGTCAAAAGCTAAAGTAGGGTGGTTGGTCGAGGTGAATAGGTTAGCCTTAAATGCAAACGTCTATAAACCCAAAAGGTAGAGAGTTTGAATCTAATCACTGACAACTTTAGCATTTTAGCCAATTAGAAACTTTTGAAATACTTACTACTTCTTTAGCTACTTTGCAACTACTTAGAATGTTAGCTAACCCTTCCCCTAACCCTCACCTTCACCTAACTCCTAAACTTAACACTAAAATAAATATATTGTCTAAAGCAACAAAACACAACCTCATGAAAGTCCTTTCACTGTGAACTGTGTTAATTTTCGGCAAACTTAAACATGTGTAAATATTTGTATGAACATAACAAGATTCAACAACTGAGACATAAACTGAACAAGTTCCACAGACGTGACTAACAGAAATGGAATAATGTGTCCCTGAACAAAGGGGGGGGGGGGGTCAAAATCAAAAGTAATAGTCAATATCTGGTGTGGCCACCAGCTGCATTAAGTGCTGCAGTGCATCCCCTCCTCATGGACTGCACCAGATTTGCCAGTTCTTGCTGTGAGATGTTACCCCACTCTTCCACCAAGGCATGTGCAAGTACCTGGACATTTCTGGGGGGAATGGCCCTAGCCCTCACCCTCCGATCCAACAGGTCCCAGATGTGCTCAATGGGATTGAGATCCGGGCTCTTCGCTGGCCATTGGCAGAACACTGACATTCCTGTCTTGCAGGAAATCACGCACAGAACGAGCAGTATGGCTGGTGGTATTGTCATGCTGGAGGGTAATGTCAGGATGAGCCTGCAGGAAGGGTACCACATGAGGTAGGGGGATGTCTTCCCTGTAACGCACAGCATTCAGATTGCCTGCAATGACAACAAGCTCAGTCCAATGATGCTGTGACACACCGCCCCAGACCATGACGGACCCTCCACCTCCAAATCGATTCCTCTCCAGAGTACAGGCCTCGGTGTAACCCTCATTCCTTCGACAATAAACACGAATCCGACCATCACACCTGGTGAGACAAAACCGCGACTCGTCAGTGAAGAGCACTTTTTGCCAGTCCTGTCTGGTCCAGCGACGGTGGGTTTGTGCCCATAGGCAACGTTGTTTCCGGTGATGTCTGGTGAGAACCTGCCTTACAACAGGCCTAAAATCCCCCAGTCCAGCCTCTCTCAGCCTATTGCGGACAGTCTGAGCACTGATGGAGGGATTGTGCGTTCCTGGTGTAACTCGGGCAGTTGTTGCCATCCTGTACCTGTCCCGCTGGTGTAATATTCAGATGTACTGATCCTGTGCAGGTGTTGTTACACGTGGTCTGCCACTGCAAGGACAATCAGCCGTCAGTCCAGTTTCCCTGTAGCGCTGTCTTAGGCGTCCCACAGTACGGACATTACAATTTATTGCTCTAGCCACATCTGCAGTCCTCATACCTCCTTGCAGCATTTCTAAGGCACATTCACACAGATGAGCAGGGACCCTGGGCATATTTCTTTTGGTGTTTTTCAGAGTCAGTAGAAAGGCCTCTTTAGTGTCCTAAGTTTTCATAACTGTGACCTTAATTGCCTACCGTCTGTAAGCTGTTAGTGCCTTTACGACCATTCCACAGGTACATGTTCATTAATTGTTTATGGTTCATTGAACAAGCATGAGAAACAGTGTTTTTGACCCTTTACAATGACGATCTGTGAAGTTATTGGGATTTTTTACGAATCATCTTTGAAAGGCAGGGTCCTGAAAAAAGGTATGTTTCTTTTTTTGCTGTGTTTATGACCCTCAAGGCAGCCAAAACATAATAATATTGTTACCATTGAATTCAGTAGGAAGGATAGAAGTTGAAAATAGCTTCAGCATTTGACTCAACATTGTCCCCAAGGGAACCCTATGCCTCCAAAAGATCTACGCATTCATTGTCCTCCCTTCCACTCTGGTTGCACTTCCAAACAGGAGAACAGATTTTCTAGCTGAAGGGCTCAGCTTCCATCGCTTTCAGTTATTACTTTACGATTCAGCCATAAACGCTCAAAGAGAACATTTCAAGAGGCATCTTGCCCACTGCTGGCCAGGGTCCCACTACACTAGGCCACTAAATAGCAAAGTTAGCCAACACGGAGCATGTGACTGCAAAAGCCAAAGAGCTGCATCAGCAGTATGGGTTTAAGAAATTGAAGAAGAAAGAGAAGAAAGAAAACCCAATGGAAAGTCACTCTAACCAAACATCCGTGGTTGGTTCTCGATCCTGGCTCAGAAAACTTAAATAGGACCACAAATAAAACACACATGCTGTAAGACAAAATGATGTCACCGTGTAATAGCACTGTGAGGAAGGAGGGGGGGGGGGAGTAGAGTGAAAATGCTGCTTTGGCACATCCATGCAGTCATTCGCTTTTATGTGTAACGCACATGTATTGTGTACGGTAATTGGCCATTTGGAATAGGCAAGCAGCCATAGGTCACTGTTGGGAACGCCAGCTTGTGATCGTAGCCGCGAGAAGTAGGGGTGCTGAGGGTGCCGCAACACCTTTTTCTTCCACAAAATGTGTGAACTAGGCCTTTAGTACTCCTCTACGAGCGGTGAAAAATACTCCTTAGCAGAGTGGAGAAGAATACTACTCAGCCCCACCATCAACATCACCCTCAACCCAAAACATGTTCCCGCGGCCATGCTTGTGGTTACAGCCCGTATTCATGATTATATTACATTTCGTTCTATGCCTTAAACCAGTACCACTCTCGTGTTTTTTCTTACCTTTACTAAGGCTAAGGTTGAACGTTTTGAACACCATACACTCTACAAGGGCAGGAAAAACATTGATTTGTTTCACATACATTAAGCATACATTATACATTACTTACCACCTTTTGTCCCCCAAGCTGTCTCCCTACGGACAATCCATTGGTAAAATGTTAAAGGTATAGAGAAAGGAATATAATCTAGATATCATGTTTCCCTCTATAAGATACACAACTTCAATTACCTATATTTAACTAGGCAAGTCAGTTAATAAAACATTTTTATTTTCAATGACAGCCCAGGAACAGTGCTTTGTTCAGGGGCAGAACAACAGATGTTTTTACCTTGTCAGTTCAGGGATTCTTTACCATGTCAGCTCAGGGATTCGATCTTGCAACCTTTCGTTTACTAGTCCAATGCTGTAGCCACTAGGCTACCTGCCGCCCCAATGAGGTGGAACGAGACTTGAGCCACACACGAGGCCAGAGACAGTAGAGAGCTTGGGATCTCCTCATCGTTCATCTCACACTGGGCTGAACTGGAGCCAAAACGGTCGCTGAGGGGCCAGGTAATGACTCAGCCATTTGACGTCCCTCTGGTAATTCGGTTTCACAAGGTCCAAGATAAGACGTCTTAGAGACATGGCTGTCAGACTCTGATACTACATGCTATACAATACACCTCACTCCTCAAGTTCAAGGGCCTCCTTTGGCCAGACAGTGATGAAAGGAGCGCGTGTGTGTGTGTGTGTGTGTGTGTCTGTGTCTTTGTGTGTGCCCCAAAAAAAATCCTATGCTGCTGATGTGTTGTATCTGGAGATTGTCAAGCCCCAAGATAAGGCTAGATAAGATGGGTGGTCATATGCTGGGGGATCAAATAAGGTCCACGGTGGTCCAACCCTCTCTCCCTCGACTGACATTTGTTTTTCCAGTAAAAAAGCCACAGCCTTACGGGGCCCCTGCCTCACTGACAATCTGTGGTCTCTCAGTATGCGTGTGTATGGGTCAGGGGTTGGAACCACATTTTTCCCCCCAATTGACCAGCTCTGAGCCGGTTTTAACCCAAAACAAGTACCGGTGTCACACCCTGGTCGTAATATATTGTGTTTGTCTTTATTTATTTGGTCAGGCCAGGGTGTGACATGGGTTTATTGTGGTGTGTTTTGTCTTGGGGTTTTGTTAGGTATTGGGTGTGTGGTTTAGTGGGGGTATCTAGCATAGTCTATGGCTGTCTGGAGTGGTTCTCAATCAGAGGCAGGTGTTTATCGTTGTCTCTGATTGGGAACCATATTTAGGCAGCCATATTCTTTGAGTATTTCGTGGGTGATTTTTCCTGTCTCTGTTGTCACCAGATAGGCTGTATAGGTTTTCACGTTTCGTTTGTTGTTTTTGTATAGTTAGTTATTTCATGTCGAGTTTCCTTTTTCATTAAAGAACATGAATAACCACCACGCTGCATTTTGGTCCGCTTCTCCTTCGACAGACGAGAACCGTTACAACCGGTTTATATCATTTAAATCATTCCTTTTTTAACCTGTGAAATTAAATGTTTTTTTTACATTTATCTCAATAAATTAATTCACCAATCACGTGTGGAAAGTGCAGGCAAGCTAGTTGTTTATATGGACAGACAAGTATAGCCTATGAAGCAAGAGACAACCTCAATTTTGCGAGTGGGTAGAGAGCGAGAGAGGGTTGAGGAAGAGGTTTGAAGGGCTGTGCATCTTGTTATGACATACATTATATGAATTAGGTCCTCAGAATTATACCTAAGGGCGGCAGCTTCAAATCAAATCAAATTTTATTTGTCACTTACACATGGTTAGCAGATGTTAATGCGAGTGTAGCGAAATGCTTGTGCTTCTAGTTCCGACAATGCAGTAATAACCAACAAGTAATCTAACTAACAATTCCAAAACTACTGTCTTATACACACAAGTGTAAGGGGATAAAGAATATGTACATAAAGATATATGAATGAGTGATGGTACAGTGCAGCATAGGCAAGATACAGTAGATGGTATTGAGTACAGTATAAACATATGAGATGAGTATGTAAACAAAGTGGCATAGTTAAAGTGGCTAGTGATACATGTATTACATAAAGATGCGGTAGATGACATAGAGTACAGTATATACGTATACATATGAGATGAATAATGTAGGGTATGTAAACATTATATTAGGTAGCATTGTTTAAAGTGGCTAGTGATATATTTTACATCATTTCCCATCAATTCCCATTATTAAAGTGGTTGGAGTTGAGTCAGTATGTTGGCAGCAGCCACTCAATGTTAGAGATGGCTGTTTAACAGTCTGATGGCCTTGAGATAGAAGCTGTTTTTCAGTCTCTCGGTCCCAGCTTTGATGCACCTGTACTGACCTTGCCTTCTGGATGATAACGGGGTGAACAGGCAGTGGCTCGGGTGGTTGTTGTCCTTGATGATCTTTATGGCCTTCCTGTAACATCGGGTGGTGTAGGTGTCCTGGAGGGCAGGTAGTTAGCCCCCGGTGATGCGTTGTGCAGACCTCACTACCCTCTGGAGACCCTTACGGTTGAGGGCGGAGCAGTTGCCGTACCAGGCGGTGATACAGCCCGCCAGGATGCTCTCGATTGTGCATCTGTAGAAGTTTGTGAGTGCTTTTGGTGACAAGCCAAATTTCTTCAGCCTCCTGAGGTTGAAGAGACGCTGCTGCGCCTTCTTCATGATGCTGTCTGTGTGGGTGGACCAATTCAGTTTGTCTGTGATGTGTATGCCGAGGAACTTAAAACTTACTACCCTCTCCACTACTGTTCCATCGATGTGGATAGGGGGGTGTTCCCTCTGCTGTTTCCTGAAGTCCACAATCATCTCCTTAGTTTTGTTGACGTTGAGTGTGAGGTTATTTTCCTGACACCACACTCCGAGGGCCCTCACCTCCTCCCTGTAGGCCGTGTCGTTGTTGTTGGTAATCAAGCCTACCACTGTTGTGTCGTCCGCAAACTTGATGATTGAGTTGGAGGCGTGCGTGGCCATGCAGTCGTGGGTGAACAGGGAGTACAGGAGAGGGCTCAGAACGCACCCTTGTGGGGCCCCAGTGTTGAGGATCAGCGGGGTGGAGATGTTGTTGCCTACCCTCACCACCTGGGGGCGGCCCGTCAGGATGTCCAGTACCCAGTTGCACAGGGCGGGGTCGAGACCCAGGGTCTCGAGCTTGATGACGAGCTTGGAGGGCATTCTCACATAGATATTCCTCTTGTCCAGATGGGTTAGGGCAGTGTGCAGTGTGGTTGAGATTGCAACGTCTGTGGACCTATTTGGGCGGTAAGCAAATTGGAGTGGGTCTAGGGTGTCAGGTAGGGTGGAGGTGATATGGTCCTTGACTAGTCTCTCAAAGCACTTCATGATGACGGAAGTGAGTGCTACGGGGCGGTAGTCGTTTAGCTCAGTTACCTTAGCTTTCTTGGGAACAGGAACTTGAAGCATGTGGGAACAGCAGACTGGGATAGGGATTGATTGAATATGTCCGTAAACACACCAGCCAGCTGGTCTGCGCATGCTCTGAGGGCGCGGCTGGGGATGCCGTCTGGGCCTGCAGCCTTGCGAGGGTTAATACGTTTAAATGTTTTACTCACCTCGGCTGCAGTGAAGGAGAGCCCGCATGTTTTCGTTGCAGGCCGTGTCAGTGGCACTGTATTGTCCTCAAAGCGGGCAAAAAAGTTATTTGGTCTGCCTGGGAGCAAGACATCCTGGTCCATGACGGGGCTGGTTTTCTTTTTGTAATCCGTGATTGACTGTAGACCCTGCCACATACCTCTTGTGTCTGAGCCGTTGAATTGAGATTCTACTTTGTCTCTATACTGACGCTTAGCTTGTTTGATTGCCTTGCGGAGGGAATAGCTGCACTGTTTGTATTCGGTCATGTTTCCGGTCACCTTGCCCTGATTAAAAGCAGTGGTTCGCGCTTTCAGTTTCACGCGAATGCTGCCATCAATCCACAGTTTCTGGTTTGGAAATGTTTTAATCGTTGCTCTGGGAGCTTCTATGGAGGAACATTAAACTTCCTTTGAGATAGCTAGCTAACAAGCTTGAGCTAGCTAGCTAACAATTTTGTGTGTGAAAAGCGGCACCAGAATTTAAAAACACATCTTAGCTTTTTGTAGTTAATAAATCCAACGTGAAACGTAATAACTCAGTTTAAAGTATCCTTACCTAGCATTGAAAAAGTTAATCCATTCTTCTACAGCTAATCAAAAATCCCTCTCCCCATCTTCTAATTAAAGCTATGTGAGCTTCTATGGAGGACCATTAAAATTCCTTTGAGATAGCTAGCTAACAAGCTTGAGCTAGCTAGCTAACAATCTTGTGTGTGCAAAGTGGCACCAGAATTTAAAAACACATCTTAGCTTTTTGTAGTTAATAAATCCAACGTGAAACGTAATAACTCAGCTTCAAGTATCCTTACCTAGCATTGAAAAAGTTAATCCATTCTTCTACAGCTAATCAAAAATCTCTCTCCCCATCTTCTATTTAAAGCTTGTAACTTCAGCACGTAGCCTAAGCATGCAAGGGCAAAGATTTTCAGCTTGCAGTAGCCAGACACTGGAATAAGTTTGAGTGACAGAGTGAGGGCTTATTAACCACATATGGGTTCACTTTCGTTCCAGGTTCTGTTTCTGTTCCTTAAAAGATGTATTATTTTCTGTTTTTCAGTATTGTTCCCTGAACAGGTTCCAACCCCTGGTACGTGTGTGTGTGGTTATGACATGGACATTATTTACAATTACAGTTCACGCCCCAAAATAAATGACACGTTACCGCAGTAAAATCATTATGTAACGATCGTCTGTGGTGGAAGATGGTGAGGACCACGCAGCGTGGTAAGTGTTCATATTTTTTATAAAATAACTGAAAACTGAACAAAACAATAAACGACAAACGAACAGTCCCGTAAGGTGAATGGAAGAAACACTAAGCAGGAAATAATCACCCACAAAACACAGGTGGGAAAAGGCTACCTAAGTATTCTCAATCAGAGACAACGACACCTGCCTCTGATTGAGAACCATATCAGGCCAAACACAAAACCACAACATAGAAAAAAGAACATACACTACCCACCCCAACTCACGCCCCGACTAAACTAAAACAAAGACATAACAAAGGAAATAAGGTCAGAACGTGACACATTATAATTTCCTCGACAACAGCACTGTCTTCTTATCCAAATATCTAAACATGCTTATGCTCCATAAAGATGTAGGATCTTAATTTGAGAACCTTGCTGCAGGAGAACGTGACTGCAACTGAGTTTAAATGTATTTGGCTAAGGTGTATGTCAACTTCCGACTTCAACTGTATAATTCACTGACTTTCTTGTGATGTCAGAAGACAAGAAAGTATCTGAAATTCACACTCTCTCTGGAAATATCATTCCAGTTTTTTTTTGTGGGCTAATAGCTACTGTTTGGCCCCATGTATTTTTGGGGTATTTTCATTTAGCAGACACTCTTAATCAGAGCAATTTACAGTAATGCGTGCATATATTTGTATACTTTTAAAAATTCTGTTCCCCCATGGGAATCTAACCATGCTCTACCAACTGAGCAACACTGGGTAGGGTGCAGATTTAATAAAGTGCATGCCACATCTTTTTCACTTTTACTGAAGTCAGCTACAAGGTGTGGTTGTCAATTACTTTGGGCAAGTTCATAATTAAAGCTTATCAAACTGTTTTTTTTTATAGAGTCCATCATCAAGTTTAAAGTTCATTTGCCATGTGTTGACTTACTCCTTTCAGCTCCCAGTGCACTGTAAAAAAAGATTTGTTGAGTCAACTAGGATTATTATTATAAATCTTTTATCAACTAACGCAATGACTGGAAGTCTAAAGGAACAACTAACATGCTAGCTGTTCCTGTAGACTTCCAGTCATTGTGCTAATGCCAGTGCTAGTGCCAACGTCCTTCAAAACTGCACTCAGACATAAAAATGGCATCCATGAGTTCATCTGACTATGGGTAAGTAGAAAAAGTCTCAGATGCCAAAATGTCACACTATCCCTTTGTTAGATGTTTTAACTATGGAAATTGTTTTGTTTTTTTAAGCTGGTTGCCATAGTTTTTTTATTTTGCTTGAGACAAATAATGTTAATGTTGTACTTTAGAGTCCCATTTGACTCCTTTCCAGTTTCAGTCATGGTCCAATTAATGGACCAGACATCCATAACTCAGATATTTGTGTTGCAAAGGCAAATCATATTTCATTTCACATAACGTTGTTTTTCAAGTTCAACTCACACTGAGCAGAATTATTTATTATTTTTTTGTATTCAATTGCCAGCGCAACATTTTCCCAACTTGAGGTTCCAGCCATCTTGGATATCTAAGTTCACTGCGTTTTTATGGTGTTGGAGCAAAGGGTTCATGTGTAATAAATAAATATATTGGAAGTCACCAGAGCTCTATATTACTCAGCAGAGCTCTGATAATACAAACAGCATACAAACAGCAAGAAATACACAATATACAACAACTAGCAAGTAAATGGTAAAGCTGATATACATTAAGTAGTTGTATAGTAAAAAAGGCCTATGTGCAATCAGCCATTCGGGACAGCTTTACTACAGTGCCTTGCGAAAGTATTCGGCCCCCTTGAACTCTGCGACCGTTTGCCACATTTCAGGCTTCAAACATAAAGATATAAAACTGTATTTTTTTTGTGAAGAATCAACAACAAGTGGGACACAATCATGAAGTGGAACGACATTTATTAGATATTTCAATCTTTTTTAACAAATCAAAAACTGAAAAATTGGGCGTGCAAAATTATTCAGCCCCCTTAAGTTAATACTTTGTAGCGCCACCTTTTGCTGCGATAACAGCTGTAAGTCGCTTGGGGTATGTCTCTATCAGTTTTGCACATCGAGAGACTGACATTTTTTCCCATTCCTCCTTGCAAAACAGCTCGAGCTCAGTGAGATTGGATGGAGAGCATTTGTGAACAGCAGTTTTCAGTTCTTTCCACAGATTCTCGATTGGATTCAGGTCTGGACTTTGACTTGGCCATTCTAACACCTGGATATGTTTATTTTTGAACCATTCCATTGTAGTTTTGCTTTATGTTTTGTATCATTGTCTTGTTGGAAGACAAATCTCCGTCTCAGTCTCAGGTCTTTTGCAGACTCCATCAGGTTTTCTTCCAGAATGGTCCTGTATTTGGCTCCATCCATTTTCCCATCAATTTTAACCATCTTCCCTGTCCCTGCTGAAGAAAAGCAGGCCCAAACCATGATGCTGCCATCACCATGTTTGACAGTGGGGATGGTGTGGTCAGGGTGATGAGCTGTGTTACTTTTACGCCAAACATAACGTTTTGCATTGTTGCCAAAAAGTTCAATTTTGGTTTCATCTGACCAGAGCACCTTCTTCCACATGTTTGGTGTGTCTCCCAGGTGGCTTGTGGCAAACTTTAAACAACACTTTTTATGGATATCTTTAAGAAATGGCTTTCTTCTTGCCACTCTTCCATAAAGGCCAGATTTGTGCAATATACGACTGATTGTTGTCCTATGGACAGAGTCTCCCACCTCAGCTGTAGATCTCTGCAGTTCATCCAGAGTGATCATGGGCCTCTTGGCTGCATCTCTGATCAGTCTTCTCCTTGTATGAGCTGAAAGTTTTATAGGGACGGCCAGGTCTTGGTAGATTTGCAGTGGTCTGATACTCCTTCCATTTCAATATTATCGCTTGCACAGTGCTCCTTGGGATGTTTAAAGCTTGGGAAATCTTTTTGTATCCAAATCCGGCTTTAAACTTCTTCACAACAGTATCTCGGACCTGCCTGGTGTGTTCCTTGTTCTTCATGATGCTCTCTGCGCTTTTAACGAACCTCTGAGACTATCACAGTGCAGGTGCATTTATACGGAGACTTA